>NC_056730.1:356754622-356802122 GCF_019279795.1 Protopterus annectens | reverse complement strand
TCATATGACAAATATTTTCAAGTTCCTGTATCCCAACCTATACAATGCTACATTTTGGGTACTTCAGCTTTAGACCGTGATCTTGACATCATAAGTTTGTTCAAGTTATGCCTTCTTGGTGGAGCAAAGTAGCTACAGGACAGCTGCTGATAGTTGCCAGCTTAAACTGTTCATAACATTTGGCAACCAGAGGCCTTTGATGTCAGATTTGACATAACAGAGATAGTTACCAAATAACATTGGTTCTAAAACAAAGTCTTGGGGTATGCCACAAGTGACAGATCATCTTGAGGATAGTGTGTCAATAATGCTTAGTGAATGAGTCCTGTCAGTGAGACATTTGGACCTCCAATGGGTTACATAAGGATTTATGCTGAGTTTGACCAATCTACAGTAACGCCAGATATGTATATAATTAAAATCATTAGCTAAAGCAATGTAAGCTGAAAACACAAAATTGCACTAGTCTACTGCATCTGAGGCTCTTTTCAAGAAGTCAGCTATATTCAATAGGCATGCTGTACCTTTTACAAAGCAAACTTTATTAGGGTTTAGGGATTATAGGTTTGTTTATACCCCTATTTATGATGTCCATGATGATGCAGCCCATTGTCCTGCAAATGATGTTGGTCAGGCTTATAGGTCTGTGGTTGCCAGGGTTCATGGTGAGGTCTACCTTGTGGAGGAGAATTATTAATGTTATTCTCCATTCTTTATATATATATATATATATATATGTATATATATATATATATATATATATATATATATATATTTAGGATCCATACAGATGCTTGACTGCATCTTTCACTGAATCCCAATTTGGTGAGCTTACTTGCGTGAAAGTGCTGTTCACCAAAGCAGCACTTTCTCGTAAGTATGCTCGTTGTTCCGGTGATACTACGATACAGTAAGGGAATATTCCCTTTTCCCGACTGCAGTGCAACCTCAGAGTGAGAATATTGAAGTAGGGGGTGTGGGGGCTGCAGGGGGGCTTGCCCCCCTGCATTCAAGTAGATTTTTTTTTTAAATACTTTAACAAAAGCGCTTTTTTGATGAAAGCGCTTTCATTAAAGTGTGTTCGGTGGTAATGGAATCAGGATTTTGAGGAGGTCTAATGGAAAGATAATTTATAATGACCAGGAAAAGCCTGGTGTGTAATCTGAACCAATACATCCAGTGTTATTCAGCTTGGAATGATATTTTAGTATCTCTTCAGAGGTAATTACTAGTGAAGGGAGTTATGGACTGGATACCTTGTGTTAGAACGTTTGCAGAGAAAACAGGAGAAGTGGAATGTGAATTTAAATACATGGATGTTAGCTATATCCTCAGGGTTTGAGTCTACGATGCCACTAGTGGTCAGCTCAGTGCAATGCTGTGCCTTATTTTTGAGATTTTTTTTTACATAATTAAAGAATATCATGAGAATGTCTTTGCTGACATTGTAATTTTTAGTATGTAATATTCTCTGCGAGATTTGATCTTGCACCTAAGTTGATTGCAAACCCTTTGGAGGTTGATTATAACACACTCAGTTTTTGATCTATTTTTGGGGGCATCAAGCTTTTTCCTTTTATTGTACAGTTTGTGTGTGGTTCAGTTCCACCATCTTTGTTTGTAGCGAACAGTAGCATGAGCATCTATTAAATGAGTTGAGTTGGAAATATACAACTGAGGTATAGATGATGGTATTTGGTGACTAGTCATTGTGGAGTAGGAGGCTATTAATTCATCTCAAGACATCAGTTATGGTGAAACTGACCTTAGAGGAGTCTCAAAAGTTGGCTGGATTGGCCACTGACCTTTACTGGGACCATACGGTGAATACAACAGGACAGTAATCTGACGACAACTGAGGGTGAGTAGTAAATGGGGCTGTGCTAGTGAGGGAGAATACTATTTGGGTGAAGGAGTTTGTCATGATATTGTCAAGGAAACATTGACAATATTTATTTGTAGACGTGGGGATGTGACAGTTTATGGATGGGTACTCAAATTCCCTTAGAAAAGAAGGTGTTTGGATTAACAGGAAGATGCTCTAGTTCATGATATATTACCTGTTTTACAGTTCTCTTAGATGGGGTTCTGTAGATGGCCAGGATGTGGTATGAGGCCTTATCTACTAACATTCGAAAATGAAGGAGTTGGAGTTTGTTGTCCTAGTGAATTAGTCTATAGGTGGTGGTGCTTCTTGTAAAGATGGATACAGTGCCAGCAGAATTTCTTTTCCCTATACTTGCTGGCCTATATAAGCAATTCATAGAAAAGCCTAGTAAGAGGGGACACTGTCATTGCGCTGGAGCCATGTCGCAGTAAAGAAATAAATATCTGCATTTTCCAGAGCAAGGAGATACTCATTTAGGCTCTTAGTGTTAAGCAGTGCAATATTAGTATTTACTAGGATTTAATTTGTATTTTCTAGGTTGGTAACCTGACTAGACTGGTATTGCCTAAAACTGGCATTATAGGGGCAGAGAATGTCTTGGACAGTACGTAAAAACCTGAGAAGATAGATGCAGGCAATCCTTAGTGAAACAGGCAGGAATGTCTTCCATATACTTGGTGAAATAGGCAGGAATGTCTCCCATATCTGTCCAGACTTGCACACACCGGGCCCTTCTTCAGAGTGACATCAGTGATTAGGATAATTGTAAAGTCAGCCATGCTTACTTACTCTGTGGCATTGTTGTCATCCATGGCAGAACACTGTTCAAGAGCAGTCTCCTTTCAGACTGAGAGATATACACAGAGACCTCCAGCATGCCCCTCCTCATAGGCTTAAGGATGTGCATCACAAGTCATTCTCACCCAGATGAACAAAGACCATATTTATACTTGCTGTGCAGCCCTGGGGATGATTCTAGCACCTAAAAGGCAGTTGATTTTTACCTTGTCTTTTGCTTAGTGTTATGAGTAATGCAATGGTACACTAAACTATGGAATCACCATTAAGTAAGTACATTATCATAGGTTCATAGGTTCATAGGTTGGTACTAGGCTATCAACCCTAGGGCCTATACAAGCCTAGCCATAACAATTCCCTGGCTATTTCTTCCCACACTATTTACTTCCTTGGACCCCTGTCTAGCAGGGTGACTGACATGATCCCTGGGGTGAATTTCCTTTCTCCCATCCAATCGTCAAGGTTTCTTTTGAAGACGGCCAAAGAGGCACTCTGCTTGACATGTATGGGCAATCTATTCCAGAGTCTGGGGAGTCCCTGGGTCAGGAACTTATCCCTCCAGCATGTTTTGTTTATTGTGATGACAAGGTTTAGATCCCTGGAGTGTGTGGCTCTGAGAGATTGGTATTTCTTTAAGTGTAGCATGTCCAGCAGCTCTGGGTTTGACATGGCCTTGTATGTTAAGCAGAGATCGCCTCTGAGTAGACAATATGCGACAGAGTATAGCTGGAGTTTTTTAAGGCGGTCAGCATAGGGCATCTGCTTTAGGCCTGTGATTCTTTTAGTGAGGTATTTCTGCGGCCTTTCCAGTTGTTGCAGATGTCTTGAGAGGTACATACCAAATGGGGCATTGTATTCTATAATGGGTCTAATGAGAGATGAGTAAAGTGGGAGAATTACCTCCTTTTTTTCTGGATGAAAAGCCCTTAGTGATCAGGTGTGCCACATAGAAAGATTTCCTGACTGTTGTGGCGATGTGGTTATCAAAGGTGAGACCACTGTCCACCTGTGTCCCTAAGTCTCTTATCATACTTTCAGTGTTTAGTGTACTGCCACCTATATGGTAATTCATGGGTACATGTTTTTTCCCAAAGGGGATAACTATACATTACTTGGCATTGAGCTTGAGCCCATGGCTCTGGCACCAAGCATCTGTTTCTGTAAGGCCCTTTTGTAGAGTATCCACATAATTTGGGGATTCAATAATGACTCCCAGTTTGCAGTCATCTCCAAACTTTGTTAGCCAGAGTCCCTTAGTGTTGGCCTGTACTTCAGAGAAGTAGATGCCAAACAAGAGCAGCCCCAGGACTGAACCCTGAAGTACTCCACTTGTCACTTGTCTGGAGCTGGATTTGGAGTCGGCTACTTTTACAGTGTGGGTTCTATCAGTAAGCCAGTTAGCAACCCATTGGGTGCTGTAGGGATTAATGCCCAGCTTAGTAAGTGTATCTATGATTCCAGAGTGGGGGATAGTGTCAAAGGCCTTGGCAAGGTCTAGATAGACTGTGTGAACCACCTTACCCTTGTCCATGGCTCTGAAGACTGATTCGAAGAAGTCAATCAGGTTCAGGAGACAAGATCGGCCCTTCACGAACTCAAAGTGGATGGGTCCAGTGTTTGAAGGTTGCCAATGTCTTTGTTTATAAGTTCCATGATAATACGCTCCATGGCCTTGCAGATCAGGCTCGTCAGACTGATGGGATGGTAGTTTTTGGGATCCAAGGTGGATCCCCCCTTGTGGAGTGGGATAACTGTAATTCTGCCCCACTCAGTGGGCACGAAACCTGAGGTGAGGCTATGATTAAGCATGACACTTAGGTGAGGTGCCAGTTCATATTGTAGTTCATGTAGTTCACAGCCCTGGATGTCATCTGGTCCCATGGATGCTGTATTCTTAGCTTTGGAGAGTGCGTTTTTTACCTGTGTGACTGTTATTACCAGAATTTGGCAATCTTCCGGTATTAAGATGGGCCATTTAGGGGGTGAGAGGGGGTGAAGTTGGCACTGAATCGATCTGCCAGGATATTGGCAATATCCTTGGGATCAGTATATTTAATGCCATTCTGTTTTAGCTCAGAGCAGATCTGAGCATTGCCATTTAGATTCTTGACATAGTTATAGAATGCCTTGTGGTTGTCTTTGGAATCTTTGGCAATTTTATTTTCGTAACTAGCTTTGGAGGATTTTATGAAGGATCTCAGTTTCTTACTGAGGCTGGTAAGGGAGTTTTTTGCATACTAGGATTTTCCTATTTTCTGCAACAGTTTCTTCCTTTTGTTGTAAAGTTTGTTTATGGCAGGGGACCACCAGATTGGCTTTTTTTTTTTGGATGATAGCATCTTGGTTCTATTTGGGATGGCATGATTCATGCATGAGTGGATGTGCTCATACAGTGCCTTAGTATAGGATTCAGCAGTTGAACTTTCAGTTCCCGTCTGCATGGGTGTCATGAAGTTTGTCACTTCTGACTTAGTAGCATGAAGTTGGCTTTGGAGAAGTTTTTTATGGAGGTTTCCTTACTGGGGGGTGGGGGTGGGATGTGGATCTTAAGGGTGATTAGCTTATGGTCAGACCTGACTAATGAGGGGTGACCATCGGTGTGGAGCATTGATTTCCCATGTTGGTAATGACCAGGTCTAGGATATTGGAGCCCCTGGTGGGACTATGGATTAGTTGATCTAGGGCATTGGAATTTATGAATTCCAAGAACTGTTGGGCATAGGTATTGGTACACGAGTAGTTTTCCCAGTTAATGGCAGGGTAGTTAAAATCACTCAGTATTAGGGTGCTTGGATCTATCTTAATATTTTCCAGTATGTTTAGAAAGGTGTAGTGAGAATCTTGGGGCATGGTGGGGGATCTGTAGCAAGCTACAATTTGAATTGCTGTCTTACCCAGTGTTAGTTGCACCTGGAGAATTTCAGATGCATTGTGTTGGGCAACTAGCCTGGTGGTGTGAATATCCTTGGTGAATATTGACACTCCTCCACCTTTAGTGTTTCGGTCCTGGTTTGGTGGCCGAAAAGTGTGGTAAGAGTTGTAGCCTGGTATTGCAAGGGTGCTCTCTGGAGCCTTGAACCAGGCCTCAGTTACTGCATGGTTATCGATGTTCTCCATTTTTAGGAGTGCCTTGCGAGAGTGCATTTTGAGGTTTAGACTTCTAGCATTGAGTAGCATTACCTTCAGATTTTGCATGCTTGTACCTGTTATGGTGGTGTCTTTGTCCTTTGAACTTTGCCTAAAAAAGGCACTATAGGGGTGGCAAGAGTCTTAGCCAGTAACCTGAATCCCAGGGGCGACAGGTGCAGACCATCTCTGGCAAAGCATCGTTGTCTGTCGATTATGTCGTCCCAGGCAGACAGATACTGGATCCCCTTTGAATGACACCAGAAGCTTAGCCAATTGTTGAAGTCAATCATTTTGTCCTTATATTGTGGTATCATTCTGGGCGAAGGCAGGATGCTACTTAGGGCTAGTGTCATACCTGCCTGGGCCACATGATTCAAGAGCTCTTCCATGTCTCTTTTCATGTAGTCCAGGGAGGTACATCTCAAGTCATTCCCTCCAACATGGACAATGACAGAGTCATATTTGTACTTTTTGTGGAGTGACTTGAGTGCATGCATTATGTGGTGGATCCTGGCACCCGACAGGCAGCTGACTGTAATTTTCTCCTTGTTCAACCTAGTGTGTGGGACATCAGTATGCCAGACTACAGAGTCACCTATGACTAAAGTGTTAGGTACATTGCCTTGCCTTAGGGGCTGTTGCTGGGTGGCACACTGGTGATGTGAACTATGTGACACTTTGGTTGTGATTGGTGTTTGTTTGCATTTCAGCTTCAGAGGTCCTTGTTGCTTGGGCAGGTTACAGTTAAGGGCCACTGCATATGTGAATTTAGTGTTGCTATATGTGGGTGTTGGTGGTGTGGGTTTAGAAGGGCTATGTGTTGCTTGAGGTGTAGTGTGGGTGTTAACCTTCTCCTCTTGACTGTCTTGCACAATCTTGGGTGGAGAGAGCTTTGCTTCCATTTTGGCTATGTAAGTGCATCTCTCACAGGTTGTAGTGTTGGGTGGTAGGAGGAGAGGGTTGTCTGTATACATTAGGCAATTGCTGCATTGCCCCAGTATGCCCAGATTCACCAGGTGGGCAGGAGAAATAACCGGAAGCTGACCCTTGGACATGCCTGGCTTGGTGCTTTTTTTTTGTAAAGTACAGGAGCTGTTTTCCCTTACCTTAGCAAGGTACTTTGCAATTATAGGCTGTTTAGTGCCTACAATTAATTTCTCCTTATTAACAAGGAGAGTTGAGTGCTTGTATCAGTTTAAGGCTTCCTGGTGCTTTCCAGCAGGTATTAGAGCAAGTGCTAGTCACAGGGATGCTTAAAGGTAAGATGAAAAAAAATGCACACTGCAGTGTGCACTAGAGAAGTTAGATGTGAAAGTAGGTAACTTAAGTTTTACCTGTTTAAAAAGTTAAGGTTTAGTGGACAGTTACTATTTTTAAAACAGCAAGATGGATTGAAAGTGGTGGTCACTTTTGTATTCTGGTACTATGGAATACAGTAGGATGGCCAATAAATTTAAATAGTTGAAGGGGAGGGATTTCTAAAATGATGATTTTGTGATTACTCACACAAGTCAGTGAAAGCAGAGAGGAAATGAGATCCGTGGTCAGATTAACATAAGAGGCAGGCAACTAGAAAGACAGTGGTATTTAACAAGACAACTGAAGAGACAGAGATGTGGTCTCTTTTGAAGTTTTAATATGCAGTTAAAGCAGAATGCAAGTAAAACACAAAGTAAAGAAAACAAACCACAGTATTCAAAATATAAAAAGGCAATAAAGTAATACAAAATACAACAAATAAAAGCAAACTAACATTTCCTTCACAGCAAAGTGTAGCAGAGTCTGGATGAGCCTTATGATGAGAATTATTCCCCTATCTGATACCTCTTCTGTGATGCATGCAAGTGGGATTAAAGAATTGCAACATGTTCATGGGTTCATGTTAGGCTACCAATTTGCAGACTATTATAGGTCTAGCCAATAACCAGGGGTCAGAATCAAACCCTGTACCTTATATCTGTGACTTAAACCTTAACCATTATACTAACATCTTCTCCCTGTACATTTATTTATTTATTTATTTATTTATTTGCAGTTGGTTTACCAGGATAGTCCATTGGGCCAAGATGAACCCGTTTTCAATGGAGTCCTGGGGAGAAAAGCTCCATTAACAAGGTTATATAGTTATACAAATATAATAAAAGATTAGCAATCAAGTTATCAATACAATACAATTACACTGTTAGAGCAATCAAGTTATCAATACAATACAATTACACTGTTAGAGCATAACACTGGTGTTGACTGTTGCAGATGGTACTTTCTGTAGAAGTGATTCAGATTGCATTTTGTACAGAGTTAAAATGCAGTATTTACAGAATTGTACAAATTACAGTTTGTAGATGGTACATACTATAAAGTGAGTCATATTGCAGTAATTGTAGAATTTTACAGAATTACTGTTTGAGGATATAGAATCAATGTTTCTTTACGAGATGCAAAGGAACTTATTATCAGGAGGAGGAAGAAAATAAGGTAGTTTTGAAAATATGAGGGTGGAAGGAAGAGCACTGAAATTATGAAGGGTGGGTGCAGGAGCATTCCCACTGCGTTAGTAGATGAGAGTAAAGATATTTTTTGAATGTAAAGTGGTTGAAGGTGGTACGAATAGCTGGAGGTAGGGAGTTCCAGAGACGTGCTAAACTATAAGATAGAAGTTTCTTGCCTGGGGGGCGTAGTGGTATGTGTAGTTCAAGTAGGTTCTGGTTATTGGTTCTGAGTTGTCTGTTAGGAAGGTGCATTTTAAAGGTATTGGAAAGAGATGGACATAGCAAGGGTTTAAGGATGAGCTTGTGGGCAAGAGTGAGTTGAGAATATATGAGTTGGTTGTGTAGTTCTAACCATGTTAGTTTGTGGAGAGATAAGCAATGGTGAGTAGATGCTTTGTGGCCACTAGCTTAATTTGGCTATTTTATTGTAGCATGAGGAGAGTTGTGTTTTGAGGGAAGATTGTAAGTTAGTCAGGAGTGGGGCACCATACAGAAGAGAGGGAACAAGGAATGAGGAAGAGAGAGTTCTTTTAGTAGTGGGTGTAAGGAAATGATTTTGTCGGTATAGCATACCTAGTTTTTGATGAGTCTTTTTGATATTAAGTTGTATGTGGGAATGGAATTTCAGCTGATTATCAATTTGAACCCCAAGTAACTTAGTCTCTGGCACCAATTCCAAGGATGTGTTGTTGTTACTGGTGATTAAGAAGGAATTTGTGTTGGCAGAGATGTGTTTAGAGGGAGTAAAAACCATTAATTTGGTTTTAGAGGCATTTAATGCTAGATGGTTTGTTTTCATCCATTGTTCAGTAATACAGAATGCATCTTGTGTGAGTTTTTGGAGTACTGGAATGGATGTGGCAGAGCAGATAATGGTTGAATTGTCTGCATATTGAATAATATTTGAGAATGGTACAGAATTATGGAAATCATTTATGAAGATGTTAAATAGTAGAGGACCCAATATGGAGCCTTGGGGGACCCCAGTTGGAGTACTTAGGAATGAGGAAGTGGCTTTTTTCCATTTCACAGCTTGAGATCTATTAGATAAGTAGCTAGAGAACCAGTTTAATGAGGAGGGACATAGGTTAAGTTGGGAGAGTTTATTAAGGAGTAGTTTATGGGAGATAGTGTCAAAGGCTTTTGAGAGGTCCAGTAGTAGGGTAGAAACAATATGTCCAGAGTCCCTAGCCTTGTTTATGGTTTCTAAGAAGGAGAGGAGGGCTGTCATAGTACTATGGCCAGGTCTGAAGCCATGCTGGGTTGGAGTCAGCAGATGATTGTCTAAGAGATAGGGAAGGAGCTGCAAATGGATACACTTTTCAAGGAGTTTTGATATGGGAGACAGAATAGCTATGGGACAGAAGTTTGTAGTATCATTATTATTGCCACCTTTGTGCAGAGGTATGATAAAGGCCTTTTTCAGATTTGGGGTACTTTGCTTTCTTGGATTGAGCGGTTTATTAGTATACTAATGGGATAGGCAATGGTTTCAGCTGCTATGCTAAGAAAGTATGAAGGAATATTGTCTGGGGCATTAGAGCAAGGCTTTAGTTTCTGGATCAGCTTCTTTATGGTAGATGTGGGGATAGGTTTTAGTGAGAAAGTAGGAGAAAGGGGGGGTGAGGTTTTGGAGGGTGGTGGTTCTGTGGAGGGAAAGAGGTAATAGGAGTGGAGGGAGGGGTAAGAGAGGATTGGGGTGAGATTGGGGATGTAATTGTGTCAGAGAATGAAGAAGTTAGCTTGGAAATAGAATTTATGAAAAAAGAGTTAAATTGTGTAGCCAAATCAATGTCTGAAGCGTTGGGGTCTGGGCTAGGGGTGGCTGTTTTGCCAGGATTGATAAGGGTAGAGATTCCTTTCCAGAATTTTTGAGGATTTGTCTTATTAGTATTTTGGAGTATGGAAAAGTAGTTTTGTCGATCTTTAATAACAAGCCTTTTTACTCTGTTTCTAAGTGTTTTAAATTCATTGTGGGTGAGTGGGGTTTTATTTTTATGGAAAAGTCTCAGGCCTTATCTCTATGGGGCATGGCTGTTAGCGTGTCTTTGGTTAGCCAGGGGGTGGTTTTTAGTTTTATTCTTTTGGTCCTGATGGGAGCATGGTAGTGTAGAAGGTTCAGGAAGGTTGTGTTGAAATGGGCCACGGCATTATCTAGAGGTAAAGCATGCAGGATGTTCCAGTCAACTAATTTAAGAGAGTCAGAGAAAGCTACTGGGTTGAAGTTTTTATGATTGCGGTAGTAATGTAGTTGTGAGTTCTTTGTATAGGCGCTAGTCGATAAGTGAAGATAGGAAGGTGGTCACTAAGGGAGTGTGGAAGGGTACCACTAACAGGGAAGTAATGAGGGTGGGAGACTAGAATCCAATCTAGAATACTACCTTTAGGGAGAGTTTTAGAGGGGCGAGTAATGTCATTGATTAGTTGTGAGAAGCTGTAGAGGTTGATATTGAGAGGGCTTGAGGGAGAGTGAATGGCAGACCAATTGATATTGGTGTCACCCAAAATTATGATTTCATTGTTAATGTTGGTGGAGAGCCAGCAAAGAATATTCTCAAGAGTGGTAATATTGTCACCAGGGGGAATGTAAAGGGAGGCTATACATATGTGCTTGAATTTATTGACTTGGAGTAGAGACAGGAGTAGTTCAGCATTGTTAAAAATGGGGATGGGTTTGTTGTAAGGGGTGACTGACAAGGAGGCTGAGTATAGTAAGGCAACCCCACCTCCTTTTTTTGGGTCTGTCTTTTCTGATGATTGAGTAATTTGGTGTTATAATCTCTTGATCCTTTATATGGGGTTTTAACCAAGTTTCAGAGATAGATAATATGTCGGGTTTATTATGTGTAAGCCAAGCATGAAGGTTAGGTACTTTGTTAACTATACTTTGGGAGTTTAGAGAGGTGAATAGTATGGATTTATCTACATTGGTAGAGATGGAGGGCCAGGGTTAGGTGCATATCTCCTGAAAGTAGTGAGGTAGTTGGATAAAGGGTTAGGTAAGAGAGGTATTTGGACTGCTTAAAGGTTATGTTGGTCTTTATTATTTGAGTAAGGGGTTTGTTATCAACTATGGTGTTAAGGTTAAATAGAGTGTTGAGAATCTTATAAGTGAAGAAAAGATGGTTTTGTATAGGATAAATATGTGGAGATATTGTGGTGTAAGTTTGTAAAGGAGGTGAGTTAAGATGTATTGTTGTGTGGAAGGCCTGTGAATGGTTAAAAGTGTGGGCTGAGTGAGGTAGTGAATGTAGACCATACTGAGGAGTAGTGTTAGAAGAGTAAAGAAAGATATAGGTTTTAGGAGCATTGTGAAGATGGGTCTGAAAGGTAAGGGATGTGGATGGTAGTAAGCAGTTTGTAAGTTATAGAAAGTAAGTTTAGTAGGGTTCTGTGTGCAGGAGGTAGTAATGTGTCTGGGTAATTGTGGGAGGGAAAATATGTAAGGTTAATATGAGTGGAGTAAGGGAGGGTGTAGGTATGAGAAGAGGACACTAGAGGGAGGAAAGCTGGTTAGTGTGGGTGTGGGAGGGAGTGGTTATAGAGAGAGCAATGGAGTGTAATAGGTCAGGTGATATTGTGGGTGTGGTTGTGGAGGTATAAATGTAGAGATAGTGGGGGCGGGTGGGAATTGGGGGCAGGGTATGGGGAGCGGAGTGGGAAGAGCCAAGAGCTAAGGAAGACTATCAGTAGAACTGTTAAGTGGAGAAGGTGAGTACAAGGGACCAGTGATTAGTGGAAAGGAGTAGCAGCAAGCTTTTAAAGGAAGGAGTGAGAGAGAGAAGCTAGTGAGTTAAAGCTTGTAAAAGATACCGGGGAAGAGAAGAGATAGAAGTCAGGAAATAGTGGGGAGGGAGTCACCTAGTGAAAGCACGTCAAGGTTTCACCAGGGAAGAAATCACAAGGCTGGGTCTATTATGGGAAGAGAGTCTGGTAAAGGAGAGGGTGACACAGAGGGGACCTAATATAGGAGACACAGGGCTAGCTAGCTTCTGGCTGCTGGGTTTCCTGGCAAGGGAAAAATGCTGAGTACCAAGCAGGGCTTTAGAATGCTTAATAGTACAGGTTTAGCAGCTGTTGTACTACTTTATTAAATCCTTCTATGAGGTGCTTTATCCAATTCCTGTACAGGGTAGAGGCAATACAATTTGTTTTAGTATGGATCAGATGTAGGCATCCAAGCCAGGCTCAGTCAGGTGTTTCAGGGTAGGAAAGTTTATTAAATCCTTCTATGAGGTGCTTTATCCAATTCCCATACAGGGTAGAGGCAATACAATTTGTTTTAGTATGGATCAGATGTAGGCATCCAAGCCAGGCTCAGTCAGGTGTTTCAGGGTAGGAAAGTTTATTAAATCCTTCTATGAGGTGCTTTATCCAATTCCCATACAGGGTAGAGGCAATACAATTTGTTTTAGTATGGATCAGATGTAGGCATCCAAGCCAGGCTCAGTCAGGTGTTTCAGGGTAGGAAAGTTTATTAAATCCTTCTATGAGGTGCTTTATCCAATTCCGTACAGGGTAGAGGCAATACAATTTGTTTTAGTATGGATCAGATGTAGGCATCCAAGCCAGGCTCAGTCAGGTGTTTCAGGGTAGGAAAGTTTATTAAATCGTTCTATGAGGTGCTTTATCCAATTCCCGTACAGGGTAGAGGCAATACAATTTGTTTTAGTATGGATCAGATGTAGGCATCCAAGCCAGGCTCAGTCAGGTGTTTCAGGGTAGGAAAGTTTATTAAATCCTTCTATGAGGTGCTTTATCCAATTCTACAGGGTAGAGGCAATACAATTTGTTTTAGTATGGATCAGATGTAGGCATCCAAGCCAGACTCAGTCAGGTGTTTCAGGGTAGGAAAGTTTATTAAATCCTTCTATGAGGTGCTTTATCCAATTCCCGTACAGGGTAGAGGCAATACAATTTGTTTTAGTATGGATCAGATGTAGGCATCCAAGCCAGGCTCAGTCAGGTGTTTCAGGGTAGGAAAGTTTATTAAATCCTTCTATGAGGTGCTTTATCCAATTCCCATACAGGGTAGAGGCAATACAATTTGTTTTAGTATGGATCAGATGTAGGCATCCAAGCCAGGCTCAGTCAGGTGTTTCAGGGTAGGAAAGTTTATTAAATCCTTCTATGAGGTACTTTATCCAATTCCCGTACAGGGTAGAGGCAATACAATTTGTTTTAGTATGGATCAGATGTAGGCATCCAAGCCAGGCTCAGTCAGGTGTTTCAGGGTAGGAAAGGTTATTAAATCCTTCTATGAGGTGCTTTATCCAATTCCCGTACAGGGTAGAGGCAATACAATTTGTTTTAGTATGGATCAAATATAGGCATCCAAGCCAGGCTCAGTCAGGTGTTTCAGGGTAGGAAAGTTTATTAAATCCTTCTATGAGGTTCTTTATCCAATTCCCGTACAGGGTAGAGGCAATACAATTTGTTTTAGTATGGATCAGATGTAGGCATCCAAGCCAGGCTCAGTCAGGTGTTTCAGGGTAGGAAAGTTTATTAAATCCTTCTATGAGGTGCTTTATCCAATTCCCGTACAGGGTAGAGGCAATACAATTTGTTTTAGTATGGATCAGATGTAGGCATCAAAGCCAGGCTCAGTCAGGTGTTTCAGGGTAGGAAAGTTTTTTAAATCCTTCTATGAGGTGCTTTATCCAATTCGTTACAGGGTAGAGGCAATGCAATTTGTTTTAGTATGGATCAGATGTAGGCATCCAAGCCAGGCTCAGTCAGGTGTTTCAGGGTAGGAAAGTTTATTAAATCCTTCTATGAGGTGCTTTATCCAATTCCGTACAGGGTAGAGGCAATACAATTTGTTTTAGTATGGATCAGATGTAGGCATCCAAGCCAGGCTCAGTCAGGTGTTTCAGGGTAGGAAAGTTTATTAAATCCTTCTATGAGGTGCTTTATCCAATTCCCATACAGGGTAGAGGCAATACAATTTGTTTTAGTATGGATCAGATGTAGGCATCCAAGCCAGGCTCAGTCAGGTGTTTCAGGGTAGGAAAGTTTATTAAATCCTTCTATGAGGTACTTTATCCAATTCCATTACAGGGTAGAGGCAATACAATTTGTTTTAGTATGGATCAGATGTAGGCATCCAAGCCAGGCTCAGTCAGGTGTTTCAGGGTAGGAAAGGTTATTAAATCCTTCTATGAGGTGCTTTATCCAATTCCCGTACAGGGTAGAGGCAATACAATTTGTTTTAGTATGGATCAAATATAGGCATCCAAGCCAGGCTCAGTCAGGTGTTTCAGGGTAGGAAAGTTTATTAAATCCTTCTATGAGGTTCTTTATCCAATTCCCGTACAGGGTAGAGGCAATACAATTTGTTTTAGTATGGATCAGATGTAGGCATCCAAGCCAGGCTCAGTCAGGTGTTTCAGGGTAGGAAAGTTTATTAAATCCTTCTATGAGGTGCTTTATCCAATTCCCGTACAGGGTAGAGGCAATACAATTTGTTTTAGTATGGATCAGATGTAGGCATCCAAGCCAGGCTCAGTCAGGTGTTTCAGGGTAGGAAAGTTTTTTAAATCCTTCTATGAGGTGCTTTATCCAATTCCCGTACAGGGTAGAGGCAATGCAATTTGTTTTAGTATGGATCAGATGTAGGCATCCAAGCCAGGCTCAGTCAGGTGTTTCAGGGTAGGAAAGTTTATTAAATCCTTCTATGAGGTGCTTTATCCAATTCCCGTACAGGGTAGAGGCAATACAATTTGTTTTAGTATGGATCAGATGTAGGCATCCAAGCCAGGCTCAGTCAGGTGTTTCAGGGTAGGAAAGCTTGCTATGGCTACAGACGCACTTTCCCGGGAGACGCAGCAGCTGAGGGCTAAGGTATTAAGAAAGAGGCTAACCAACTTCTCTGCTACACTGTATTAGTGAAGGAGTTTCTAGGAGATGTGGTTCTTGTGCTTACTGTTCATATATTTTAAATGTTAATTGGGTGGAGATTGGGACACATTGCCACTCTGATTGTATAATGAATGTTCTCTTGACTTATATCAATACCGTTACTGATTATTTTAAATTTACTGGTACCTACGATAATAAATCTATAAATTATTTGGATGTAACTATTTCTGTTGATTCTACTAGGGCATGTTTTATGTCGAGAATATATAGGAAACCTACATTCTCGAATGATTACTTGGAATAAAACAGTTGTCACCCAGGATACACCAAGAAAAATATTGTAAACGGCCAAACGGTCAGGATAGCAAGAATGTACTCCTCTGAAGAGACTTGTAAGAATGAGATAGCTTATTTATTTAACATTTTTATGGAAAGAGGCTAACCAACTTCTCTGCTACACTGTATTAGTGAAGGAGTTTTAAATGAATGGGGTAAGAAATATGTACCCCTATTGGGGAAATCTATTGAGAGTTCAAAAAACAAAGTTGAACAAATTGGGGACTGTAATAAACAAAATTATACACAATCTATGGTACTGACTTATGGTTCCCAGGTGAAGGATATCCAACAAATAGTTAAAAGAAATTGGGTTATGTTCAAGGGTAAAGAAGGTTTAATGGATGTTGTGGGAAAAAAATCTTGTTTTGTGTTCAAAACTAGTAACAACCTTAAATATTTACTTGACCATCCCATTAAGACAAATGATACATATAGAGGAACTAGGAGATGTGGTTCTTGTGCTTACTGTTCATATATTTTAAATGTTAATTGGGTGGAGATTGGGACACCTAAGAAGAAAGTATATTTAAAGAGAGGCTCATGTGGTTCTAAACAGCTAGTCTACCTTTCTGTCTGTCAGAACTGTCAGCAGTTTTACGTTGGGAAAACTGAGAGGGCTCTGCGCAGACGGATATATGAACACCTTTACGCTATTAGACATGAGGATGACAACAATGCTCTTTATAAACATTTCAGGGACAATAACTCCTGTAAAACCTTCCACTTTGGTATTTTGGAGAACCTTGGTAATGACCATAGGGGTGGTGATTGGAAAAATACATTGGAGAGGGAAGAGTTAAAGTGGCAAATAAGACTGAACTCCACCCACTTCCCAGGTATAAACGAAACATGCAGTATTATACCTGTTTTAAAATACCACTCACTCAAGTTGTAAAACATTTTTATATTATGTTTTTTATATAATGTTTTTTCATACAATGTTATATTAATGTATAATTTTTTGTAAAAATTAATGGTTTGGTAAAGTTTATAATAAACACGTTAGGCAGTATTTTAAATAGTAATGTATAGATGTTTAAAAGGGTATTTTTAATGGATGAACTGTGAATAGTGGAATGTTTCTTTAAATAATGAGAGGGAGGTATTTTCATTGATTGGTAATTATTGAATTGTTGTAAGGTATAAAAGCACTACTGGTTTTGTCATTTAAAAGTTTCTGATGAAGTCTTGTTATTTTAGACGAAAGCGCTCCCAAATAAACCTATTTTTAAGCTACTTATTAGTGATTACTTACAGCTAATTTCAGCTACACTATATTGTTACACTCGAGCATTCCTTTGGAACTGTATTTTCTTGTATGAGTTCTCCAGCAGGGTGTTACTATAAGGGTAACGCCCATTGATAAATGAGTCTGCTGCTTCACAGTAGCATATTAAGCTGCCATGAAGCTCGGACAGTTAAAAAACAAATGGCCGCTTTTTATGCTAATTAAACAGCCCTTTGATGTTAAGCTACTGTAAAGATAAAGAAAAGAAAAGAAAAAATAAAACTCGGTGTGTGCATGCATATATCTATTTGCTATATTGCTTAGTTCTACTTCACTGCTTGCATTCACTTTTGCCTCCCATGATACATCCTGTGTGTCGAAATATGCTATGTTTTAAATGATGGGGATTTTTGACAGTTGTTGGAAAGCTTTGAAGACTAGGTTTAACATAGACGCTATAGTCTTTGTGTCACATTTCTAAATTCTGACTAATGCTGCTTTAATACCTTGGTTCAGAAACTGACATCTCGGCCAATCTGCTATTCAGAGAGATAAGGTAAGATAAACAATGCTGTTCCTTTGACTCTTGCAATACTCAATATCAAAAAAGAAAGTTTGATATTGCTAAGCACTAAGTGGGATCTTTCCAAGTGTTAATCCTAGTTACTGTGCACATGCTTGTTTGTATATGTGTGTGTGCGTGTGTGTGTGTGTGTGTGTGTGTGCGTGTGTGTGTGTGTGTGTATCTACACATTAAATACTTACTTAACTTGTATTTTGGGTGTACAATACTTTCTCCAGCAAAAATGTCATATACTACATCAGCTTTGAAACATTATATGGAGGAGCTATTTTAATCAAAAATATAAAAAACATACAACAATTAAAACAAATAAACAAATAAATAGATAGATAGATAGATAGATAGATAGATAGATAGATAGATAGATAGATAGATCGATAGATAGATACAGAACAGTTTAACGGATAGCCCATTCTCTAAGTGCAATAATGTCCTCCATTTATTGCATAAATAACACCCTTTGCAGAGATGTAGAACACCCCTGTGTGTGCATTATTGCCATAATAACACATACCCTGTTGAGTATTATTCCTTGCACAGTATACTGCTGTTTTGTGATATTGCAAAATCTATGCAAATTATTCATATAATATTTTCACAATATTTCAAAATAATATTAATTTACAAAACCATCTTTTCATGTTTATATGGCAAGTGTCCATGGCAATTTTATATGCCTTAATGTTTTGTATAAGACAGTAACATATATTCACCTGTAGATCACATTGCTTTTATGAAATTAATGCACTTATGAAAATGCACTAATAGTTATTACCGCTTTATGGAAAAAATGTATAACTCAGAATGTCTTTACATTAGCAGCTATGTTTTAATGTTTTTTATTACTAACACCCATTGCTTGCATACACCACTCCCACTTTAAGAGTATACTATTTTTCATTGTTAACATAAACATGGACTATATCATAACTTTTTTTTCCAAACATTCCTTGATAACTCCACTTATGTATATCACACAGAGTATTTCACAATGCATACCTAGCAAATCATGTGAGTCCATAAATACTTTTTGTTTTAGGCATGCATCTGTACCAGGACTTCAGAAATAAGACTTTAGAGACACTGATGAGTATATTCATCTCAAAAGTATAGGGAGGCCTCCTGTAAAGATGTAAAGATGGCAAGACTCTTACAGGATACACAGGAACTCTGCTTTCCTGATGACCACACTCATGTAAAAAGCAATGAGTTAGGCATAATTCACTATAGAAAAGATAGTAGACTTAAATAATATGCCTTCTGTTGCAAGTATATGCAGACTATGTTAGAAGATAAATTTACAAAGGCTATTAATTATAAATCACTGGACAATGAACTATTCAGTACAACCCCAAAAGTGATGTAGAAAAAATGTAATGCAACAGTCTGAAAACAATGGGTCAGGGTATTCCTAAATACTGTACACAGTTTCTATACAAACCTATGCATATATATCTACACACACACAAACAGTATCGATATCTGCACTACAAACACACACCTATATATTTTATATATATATATATATATATATATATATATATATATATATATAGACACACGTGCAAAACATGCACACTATATATATATATATATATATATATATATATATATATATATATGTATATATATATATATATATATATATATATATATATATATATATCCATCTGTATATACATATATATGTATATATATTGTGTATGTGTGTGTATATATATATATATATATATATATATATATATATATATATATATATATATATATATATATAGGGAGAGAGAGAGAGAGTGACAAAAAGGGAGAGAGAGAAAGATAATATTATACAAGCAATGTTCTAACTTTGTGGGACCCTCATTAAGTCAACAACTTCAACTTCACATCCATAAATTTAGACCACAAAAATGCACCAAGAACTGAGACGTCTTTAGTCACTTCTGAAAAGTGCTAAGGTTTATTAATAATATTCTTATTTTTATTTGAATTAACTGGTTCCTGAGTTTTGCTCATGCTACGTGTCTTTGAAAGAGTTTGGCTTTGGTTCAGCTTGTGTGTATTGAAGATGGTTTAAGTTTAGTTTTTAAGAAAATGCCAAAAGGTAATAACTAAAGGTATAGGGATGCTAGCTTTGACTGACGTATGTAGTGAGGGAGAGTAATGGGGTAACAGAGCTCAATATATATTCTGCAGAGATGATAAAAAGCAAGCAAGCAGGTTATGGACACAGTTTTGAGTGTGAAATTGATTAAGATACAAATCAAGGTCATGTCACAGTCAGACCATGCCTCAGTAGATACAGACTGGAAGGTGAATGGTAAAGGGATACCAATGTGGCAATAGAACCAAGGGAAGTACAGGAGGCATGAACAGATACAACAAATGTGGGATATGCTGAAACCCATGATTATAGATTCTGTATCAGGTGATCAAGAATAAATAACAGATAACTGGATGTAATCATGGCAATTTGGAGGGGTGGGTTATAAGTGAGTCAAGAAGATAGAATAGATTTAGAAGTGATGCTGAACAACTGAATGAGAAAGTCTGTTATTAGAATTGCTGAAAGAACAACGGAAGATGGGTTTTTACATGAAAGAGGTAACTGAAAATCTGACAGTCTGTTTGAAAAGAGTAGAAACGTTACAAGTGGAAGCAGGGATAGAGCATAAAGGAGATGGATAGTGGTGTAAGGCTGACACTGAACTGACATTGCTGGCTTGGAGATTGAAAGAGAGATGAGAGAAGGGTTGGATATGTGCATGAGGATAACAGACGTGAGGATTAAGGGGATAAGAGTAGATTTCAAGGAATTTTCTGAAATGTTATATGGAAATCAGAAGAGGTGAGGAGATCTAAATGTGATGTGGAGACATCTCATCCTAAGTAAAGAGTAATGAGGAAGGAGGAGCAAGTAAGTAAGGGAAAGATGCTTGTAGTCATTAAGCTTATGAAAGGTGAGAAATGGGCGTGTCCTGATGGTTTCCCCATTATTTTTGTTATAAAATTGTGAAGTTACAAGTAGTTTAACATATGGCAACCTTCTGTAATGATATCATGCTTTCAAAGGACCTTCTAGTGTCAATGACTGAGTCAGTGACTGTGGTTATCCCCAGATGTGAAGGAGATTTAAATGATCCAGGAACTTTATCACTGTGTAAAGCAAATGCAGCTGCTAATGTATAAGCAAAACATTTATTAGGCAATATACAGAATTATTGCTCATATAATAATTATTTATATTGTTATAAATTCCATGTCTTTCTAAATTTCTTGATAACCAAGTATCACAGACATAACTGATTAGACTCATTTGAAAGCTCTCAGATGGATGAACAAAATGCTACTGGCAGTATATGTGTAACTTGAATGGCTGCTGTGATATTGTAAATTGTTTACAAAGTATAGATAGTATAACATTAACAGTTCCTCAACATCTAATCCCAACTCTGCCCGAAAGCCACATATCACCACATCCACTATCACCTTCAAACGTGAGCCCACATCCAATATAAAACTTGCATGGTGCTATAACAACAGTGCTAAATGTGCAACAAATACCACCTTTCAGAAACCACCACTGAAAAGCCTAAATTAATTAGAACTGCCTTATCAGCTAACATATGTACAGCTTCATACCACCTATAAAATTATCCAGCATCCATCTGCCTGTCCAACACTAGAAAAACATTCTATACAACTATATTCCTTAGCTGTATCCATTAGGTCAATACTCTCCCTCCCATCTTTCAAAACCTCTCTGAAAGACATCCTAGCAAAAATCTGGCTCTGATCTTGCTCAACACCAGGACAAACTACATCCCTAAATTTGAACAAGTACCTTTTCATTCCTTATACCTCCTTACTCTGTTTTTAAATGTTTTGTAATAATTTGGAGCTTTTCTCCCCATGCTTCCACTGAAAATGGGCCTCTACCCAGTCAGATTTTCCCAGTAATCAAATGTCAATAAATAAATAAATTAGCTATGTAATAACTCGAGGCAGTGAAAGTGATAAGTAGGACTGTAAATACTGACTGTATTGCAGGTATGGAGGTGTCCAGGTTGGATTGAATTGTTTCTTTAAAGGGAGATAATAAGAAATGAACACTGTAAATTAAATACTGAGGGAATCATGAAAAAGTGGCTATAAAAGGATAAAGGCAAGACAGGATGGATATATACAGTTTTAGGAGAAAAATAATTGAGAAAGGTTATGGGAAAAGGGGTTAAGGATGGATGGATGGATGGAGGGATGAATGGATGGATGGATGGATGGATGGATGGAGGGATGAATGGATATCAGACTGCAAGAGACTTAGATTGGGGAAGCTGTCAGATGAGCATAGGATAAGTACTAGGAATGTTTTTGTTGAGTGTGCAAGTCTTAAAGTACAACAATGCAGTTTCTAAAATGTATAAGAAAATACTGCACAGGCGGTACTGAATGCTGAATACCAACAGAAGTGATACAGCCAGGATGTGCACTGGAAATGAGATATAAACAACTGTTGTGTAAATGTAATTAAAATATCTGGGATCATATCAGTGTGTTGTGCAGTTTTGTGTACTAAAGTTCATAGAGACAAAATTTATTACTAGGCATGCAGTCCATGAGACTGTTTAGGAGGATAGACTAAATTCTCAATTTCTCCAAAGCACTTTCTGGTTAAGTGACTTGCACATGGTCACACGCAAATGAAGCTAGAAAGATTCAAACCCTGTACTCTTGGCATAAGAAGCAGCTCTTTAACAATTTAGAGCATTAATCTTTTGCATTAACTGCTAGACTGTACATTATCATACCAAATCACTTAGAGCCAATTTTTACACTGTCAGGTGGATAGCTCTAACATGGCACACAGTTATGTTGTCTTATCTAGAGGATACTGCACACACAATTGATGCCCAAAGTAGTTATTCTATACAACTCTTCTTCTAATAGGCGCCATCTATATTCTGCACTGCTGCTCACAACTCAGTTGTGGGTGAGTCTGAGATAGAAACACCCAGCAAATTTTTGGATGAATAATACAGAGACAACTTGTAAATTCCTAACAGCCATTGGTGGGAGGCTGGGATCAAACTTTGTATCTTGTACATGTTAAACAAAATCCTTAACCATTATGGCAACTGTGTCAGTCCTTATCTTCTGCCTGATTTCTGTAGTTACTTTGAGTAGGTGAAGGAGCTTTTGAGTGGAAAGATTGACCTAGTATGAAGTTGTTTTTATTGTCTGCAATAGCAAAAAAGACTGCATAGAGATAGAAAAAAGTGGACATGTTGTCCATAAATATGAAGGAAATCAAAATATGGGTGAGAACAATAGTGTGTAGGAATAAGGCATATGCCTATGATAAGGGAAATATGAACAGATCAGGGGGGTGTAGGTAGACATGTGTGGTGGTCAAGATGGGATGCAGGGGATGCAGGATCTTAACAAGAGAGAGAGATATGCATCATACATAAGTAATTCTATTTGTACCTATATAGATTTTTAAGGTGAAAAATAGCAACAAAACTCCATTAAATACCCCATTACATACAAGCTGAAGTATTCATTAGCACAAAGTCATTTACAGCCAACACGATGTAATGCTCCAAGAATGTATACAGCATCTATTAAAATGTTATAAGAGAGTTCATTGGATTGATATACACTATAGCTGGTCTGAGCAGAGATCAGTCAATAAAGGCTGTAGCACAATATTCCTGACAGACAGTATTTTTATATTGAATGTAATAAGATGAATGGGAATTCTTGTATGCAATTTTGTTTGAATTCTTTCAGACTGAGTTTTTTTAATTAGTTGCTCATTTATTAGATGTTTTGTATTGTTTAAATATGATAGATGATGTGTGATATTCCCTTACAATTAAAAAAAGTCTCAGTTAAATAAATGATTTAAAACAGGTTTCAGACTGCACAAAGAACCACCAAACACTTCTGCCAAGCTGTAGCAAAAAGAGCTATAACAGCTCTTTGCTACAGTCCTCTGATTGTCACTTATGCTTTAAAAATAAAGATCTTCAAGTGAAGTGCAGAGTTATTATGTATGTACATAATAGCTGTTTACTAAAATATCATTAAGTTATGTAGCAACTCTTAGGTATTTACATAAAAGCTATTTGCTAAAATGTACCAAAGAAGCTTCTTGTTGCAGTTCTTAAAACATAAAAACTACCTGGGGCAGTAACCATCTTCATCTAGCCCTTCCTATGGCTTTACTTGAGATCTTTCCACATTCTGTTTTATTAGTTTAGTTTTTTAAAGTACAGGAAATATGTTAATATATATTTATCATGTTCAATTACTTTGTCATCTACTTGCTAGGCATTTTGTTGGTCAGTCTTTCAGATATATCTCCAGGGTTTTAAACTCCTAATACAGGTTTGACAATTTTATTTAAACATTGTCTTAAGATTTAATAAGGATAAACTACCCTTTAAAACACTATCCTTGGAATTACCAGCATTCAAGAAAGTAATTTACCCATTTGGTTGCAGGAAAAGGGAATAGGTTTGAGGTGGTTGTTCTGTCTGTAGTGCATTTTGAATGCAGAGATTAAATATTACATAGTGTTAATATTTATACATTATATATTTTCTATTTTGCGTTTTCATTTCTGTTCTTTTCTTTTCTTATTTTTATTTATTTGCACTAAGGAGCTTAAACCTTTCACGTTATTTGGATCTTTGAATTAGGTGTGGGTTACCTTGTTCTATGCTATAAATATTACTGTTTCTTCTTTTAGTTCTATCTACTATTACTCTTCTAAGTGTACATGAATCAGTGAATACGTGCTATCCACATAACAACATCTCTGAGTTTTGCCAGATACATGTTTACTTAAATGGTTCTTTTTTCACAAAAATGTCTTGTTCTGATTTCTTGGCCATTGTTTGATTTAACAGTTTTGACATTGCTATATGGTTTGTTGCTAACTGTGGCCTTTGGAGTTTTTGAAACCTTATAGGTCTTTAATCAAAAGTAAGGTAAACACTCTTCTGGAACCTGATCTACAACTTTAAATGTGGCATAGTCTATATATAGTGGACACACATTCAGGCAAGTCTTCTGGAAAATAATAACAAAAAATGATTAGTCAGATTTTCTTCTGATTCAGCCTTCAGATGAGACATTAAAGAGAGCTCTTATCTGCTTGAATTGGTGGCTGCTCAGATGGATGTGAAAGATCACATGGTACCTATTTTCAAGACATGGGATCTTTTACATTCACTGCACCTTTGCAGTTGAAATCATGGATGTAAAAGATCACACGGTACCTATTGGAAAGATTAGGGATTTTTATTGATATATACATTACATATTATTTACATATTTACATTATTTATATCTATTTACAAATCTCCATACATTATAAACTTCAATTTAAGCATTTCCTCCCCACTCTTTTATTCACAACCAAAACATTATTTTCTCCAAAATCTTTGTCAAAGTCCATTTTTCATTGTATTTAATTTCATATTATCTCTGGTTCCGTATATTCCATGAAACATAAAATATTATTCTTTTATTTTTTTTTCACTTCTTCCTGTTTTCATGCAACATACTAACCAAATTCTATTATGTCCATATTTATTTGCTCAAATTCTAACAATTTTTTCACCTTATTATGTTGACATATTTCTTTCCACAAATTATTAACTATTTCACAGTTCAAAAACACATGCTCAGTAGTCTTAAACTCTCCATATTTACTACATATTCTATCTTGCTTTTTTTTGTATGGCATATTTGCCTTAACTGGCAGTTTTCTAATAGACAATCTCAATAAAAAAGCATTAAATTTTTTAATCTTTTGATGGTTATTATAGCTCATCATTATGGCTTTTTTCTTATCTATTTCTAAATCTTTCCATGGATCAATGCAATAAAATACTTTCATAATATTTAAGTACCATTCCTTTCTATTTTTCTCAGATACACTATTTTTTTATTTTCCATAACACAATTTTGTTTTGACACTCTTTCATTTCTTCATTAGCAATACTTTTACTTCTTTTTTAACTTCTATTCCTTCCCACAATTCTTTGTATTTATAATATAGTATAATTTCTATCAAGTTTTTATTTTCCTTCATAATTCCTTTTAATACCTTATATAAAATTAAAGATGCTGCATGTACTATTGGGATTATAAATCCCAAGCCTCCTTGCTCTTCTTTGATATATATAATCCCTTTCTTGAATGTATTCAGTCTAGAGCCCCATATAAAAAAATATAATTATCATTAGTTCCTTTTCTTGCTTAACAGGAATCATATGTATGTTAGCAACATAAGCAAGTTTTCCTATTACCATGGTGTTTTTCTATATGAACATCTACATGATTTTCCAGAAAGTAATCATATCCTTTATTTCTTTGAATACATTATCCCATTGTTGTTGTCTGTATTTGTTCCTTCCAAATATTATCCTCAATAGATCTATATATTTTTCATTGAACTCAATACCTCCTATTAGACCTTCAAAACCAAATCCTTTGCTTTTCTCTTTATTTGTGCTTAAACCATTTTTAATTTATACTTAATTTTTCATTTATCTTTTCCACCCATACTTCATTTTTAACAATTAAAACAATATCATCCACATAATTATACATTATTTGCAATTGTACTTCCTTCATCATTTTGTGTCCACTGCTATTTGACATTTTATTAATTTCTTACACTATTACATTCATAACTAATGAGAAAATTATGCTACAAGCCGGGCAGCCCTGCTTTATTCCACAGTCTATTCTTATTTCTTCCCCAATCCAGCCATTTACATTTAGTTTCACATACTTCCTTTCATAAACAGATTTTATTACTTGTAATATTTTTTGCTTAAATTATATGCCTGCAAATTTCCCCATAATGATTTATACTGAATATTATCATAGGCTTTCATTATATCCCCTATCATAACATTTGCTCCTAGAATTTTATTTATAATATCATCAACTATTTCTCTTATTATCCATAATAACTCTTGGTTTACTTTTCCTTTTCTTCCAAAAACATTTTGGTCATATATTTTATCCATTTTTGTAACCTTTATCCTATTATTCTCATAAACATTTTATAATCAGTATTATTCAATGTCATAAGTCTCCAGTTTTTATCTCCTCTTTATTTCCTTTTTTAAATATAAATTTTATAACTCCTGTAAATATCTTTATCTCTTTAATTCAATTTTCTAACCATTCATTAATAACTTTTATAAAAAATATTTTTTGCCATTCTTTCATTTCTTTATACATACTATATTCAATTCCATCCAATACTGTTGCAGAATTCATGTTAATATCTTTTAGAATTTCATTCAATTCTTTCATAGTTATTTTTTTCTAAATATTCATTTTCATTATTTAATTTTTCACCTTTACAAATTTGTTCTATGTTTTCTTCTCTGTTAACAAATAATTCCAATACATATTCTTTAATTGTTTCATATATTCCTTATTGCTGTCTTATTTGCTTACCTTCCTTTTTTTAATTCTCTTATTATTTTTCCTTCTTTTATCATTTTACTCAAATATGGTGCTACCTCTTCTTTCTTTCCTTGTAAACAATATTTTTGCTTATATAACAAGTTGTTAATTTTAATTTGATTCAATTTATATATTTTTCTTTTTCATAAAAGGATGTTTTGTTCTCTACTAAGTCTCTAAATGTTTCTTATCTCTCTTTTTCTTTTCTTCTTTTCTTCCTTATATATTCTAAAAACACTTTTTTTATAATTCTCTTTAAAATTAAGCCACCAAAGAGTCCAAAATTCTCTTATATGCATATGATTTTTCCATAATTTCGTGAGTTCTTTTTTCTCTTCTAAATCTAATTCATTTTCATTAATTATTTTTATTCCTTTTCCTATTCTTATATAGTCATAATTTTCTTGTACTTTAAGCCATATAGCCACATGATCTAAGAAGTCAGCATACTTAATTCCTTTTTTATAACTTTTAAACTATCAAATATTAAAAAATAATTGATTTCTGTCCTAATTTCATTCTTTTTGTAGGTCCAGGGGTTATTCTCCCATACACTTAACTTTCCACTTCTTATAATTTCTTTAACCATTTTAACATTACAATTGCTCTTATTTGTTTCTTAAATTAATCAGTTAACAATCTAATACCTTTTAAAACAATAATATATGCATTTACTTCAGTGCACTATTGTAATATACCTTTTCATCTCTTAATATTTTCATACTGTTCACATTTAAAGCTAATATTTTCAGCTTTTAAGAACAGCTAGAATAATAAAATGTTTACCCCTTTTTTTCTTATTTTCTCTAAGCATATTTTTGAATGTTCTTTTCCTTTCCTTAACTCTTTTCCCTATCAAATTATTTTTATTTCTTACTGTGCTCCAATCAGATTCTTCCTCACTTTTCTCCTCTGTTTCTTTTTCATTATTACTTTCTTTAACTTCATGTATAAGCTCTTTAACAGTCACATCTTTTTGTACATTTTATTGTATAACACATTTTTCTATCTTTTTTTTCTGTATAACTTCATTTTCATTTTCTTGCACATTCATTTCACATTCTAGCCATGAACAACCAGTATTGCCACATCTATGCAATCACATTTTTTGCATTATGCTCTGTTTTACCACATAAATAACATCTTTTTTTATCACATTCACTGATTAAATGTCATATTTTCCACAAAAATAACAAGACTTTGGTTGACCCCTGTATTTCACAAAACCCCATTACCATGGACATTAATAATAATACTAGGTGTATGCATAACATTATCATTTTCCATTTTCAGTATTACTCCATGTTCCCATCCCTCAGTCCATAGTCCTCTTATAGGTTCATAGGTTTTTAGGTTAATACTAGGCTATCTGCCCTGGGGCAGTTATAACCCTAGCCTGATTCTGTATGGCTTACACCACCCCTTGATTTGAGTATACTGTGCCCTTTTTAAGGTTTAGTTTACTGTGCCTCTGTCTAATAGTGACACGGGAGTAATCCCTGGGACAAACCTACGATCCCCATCCACTTGTCGAGATTCTTCTTGAAGAGATTCAGTGAGGTGCTCTGCCTCACATGAACTGGAATTCTATTCCAGAGCGAAGGGAGCCTCTGGGTTATGAACCTGTCCCTCCAGCAAGTTCTATTTATTTCTGTGCTGAGGTTCAAGTCCCTCGAGCGTGTGGCTCTAAGGGATTTAGATTTACTGAGGTGGAGCATGTCCATTAATTCTGGATTTGACATAGCTTTGTATGTCAGGCATAGATCGCCTCAAAGTAGGCGGTATGCAACTGAGAAGAGCTGGAGTTTTTTTAACTGAGCAGCATATGGCATCTGTTTGAGACCCTTGATCCTCTTGGTGAGATACTTTTGGGGTCTTTCTAATTGCTGCAGGTGTCGGGTAAGGTACATCCCAAAAGGGGCATTGTATTCTATGATGGGCCTGATGAGGGATGAATAAAGGGGCATGATTACCTCTCTTGATCTAGATTTGAAACCCTTCGTGATGAGGTGGGCTATGTAGAAGGTCTTTCTAACCACTTTGGCAATGTGGTTTTCAAAGGAGAGATTGCTATCAACTTGGGTCCCCAGGTCCCTAATAACTTTCTCTGTACTTAATGGGTTTCCGCCTATGTGGTAGTTTGTGGGCACATTGTTTTTGCCAAAGGGTATGACTATACATTTTTGGCATTTAGCTTTAAACCATGGCGCTGGCACCAGTTATCTGTCTCTGTGAGACCTTTTTGAAGGATGTTTGTGTCAGCTGGAGAGTCAATTATGGTGCCCAATTTGCAGTCATCTGCAAACTTGGTGAGTCATAGTCCTCCCACGTTTGCCTGTACCTCGGAAAAATATATACCGAACAAGAGTGGTCCCAGGACAGAACCCTGTGGGATGCCACTTGTGACCGGTTTCGAGTCTGACATGGCTCCAGCAACTCTCACTCTGTGGGTTCTGTCTTTGAGCCAGTTTGCGACCCATCTTGTGACATAGGGGTTTATATTTAAGCTGGATAGCTTATCTATGATGCCCGAGTGGGGTATTGTGTCAAATGCCTTTGCAAGGTCCAGATAGGCTGTGTGGACTACCTTCCCTTCATCTATGGCTTTGGTGACTGTTTCGAAGAAGTCAACCAGGTTCAAAAGGCAGGATCTGCCCTTGACAAAGCCGAACTGGGTAGGATCTAATGTCTGTAGGTCCCCAATGTCTTTGTTTATGAGCTCCATGATGATCCTCTCCATAGCCTTGCAGACTAAGCTAGTCAGGCTTATGGGGCGATAGTTTCCAGGGTCCATAAAGGCTCCACTTTTGTGGAGTGGGACCACTGTTGCTGTACGCCATTCTGTGGGCACATATCCTGTAGTGAGGCTGAGATTGTATAGCTGTTTTATTTGAGGGATTAGTTCCTCTTGGAGTTCATGTAGGACGCAACCTGGGATGCCATCTGGTCCCATGGAAGCAGTGTTTTTTGCTTTGGAGAGGGCAGCATTCACCTGAGCATCAGAGATGTTTGGGAGACAACCCTCTGCCGGGATAGATACTTGCTCTTTTGGGGGGAGAAGTTTGCACTGAACCTGTCTGCCAGGATATTGGCGATGTCTGTGGGTTCAGTGTATTTTTTGTCATTTAGAATCAACTCAGAACAAGTCTGGGAGTTGCATCCCGGGTTCCTAACATAACTAAAAAAAGCCTTATGATTGTCTTTAATGTCCTGTGCAATTTTTCTCTCGAAGCTGGCCTTGGAGGATTTTATGAGGGATCGTAAATTTTTGCTAGTACTGATCAGAGATGCCTTCCCTATTAGGGATTTTGCTCTATCATGTAGTAGCTTCCTCATTCTGTTGTACAGTTTATTTATGGCAGGGGTCCACCAGATTGGATGCCTGCCTTTGGATGATTGGGTCTTGGTTTTATTTGGGATAGCATGATCCATGCATTCCTATGTCCATAGAATGCATTTATATAGGATTCTGCAGTTTGGGCTGTAGTTTCCACTGGCCCTGGAGCCTTGAAGGATTCCACTTTGGTTTTGAGAAGTGAGAAGTTCGCTTTTGAGAAGTTTTTCACTGTGGTTTTCTGGGCTGGGGGTGCGGTCGGGATGTGGACATCCAGTGAAATTAATTTATGGTCTGATCTTACCAATGAGGGATATACTTCTGGTGTGGAGCATAGAGTCTCCATGTTGGTAATGATCAGGTCTAGTATGTTGTCCCCTCTTGTGGGAGTGGTGACTAGTTGTTCCATAGCATTTCCAGGAACCTTTGGGCTAAGGTGCTGGGGCTTGAGTAGTGCTCCCAGTCAATGTTTGGGTAGTTGAAGTCACCCAATATAATGGTGTTCGAAGAGATCTTCATGTTCTCCAATGTTTTCAGGAAAGCCGAATGGGATTCCTGACTTTGAGAGGGTGGTCTGTAGGATGCTATAAACTGAAAAGCAGTCTTGCCCACTGTTAGTTGCACATGGATGGTCTCCGATACTGCAATGCCACTAACCTGGAGGTGTGGATATCCTTGATAAATATGGAAACTCCCCCTCCTTTTGTGGTTCAGTCCGGGTTTTGGGGCTGAAAAGCATGATATGAGGTATAGCCTGGTAGTGCTGGGGTGCTCTCTGGAGCCTTGAACCAGGTTTCTGTCACTGCACAGATATCGATGTTCTCCATACTGAGGAGAGCTTTGAGTGCATGCACCTTGAGGTTAATACTTCTGGCATTAAGCAGCATTACCCTTAGTTTCTTGTTCCTTGTGCTGTCTATGGGGGTGGGTTTGACTTTTGAGCCTTGCCTAAAAAAGGCACTATGGGGGTGACAAGAGCCTTTGCCAATATCAGAAAGCCCAGTAGTGACAGGTGCAAGCCATCCCCAGTGAAGCAATGTGGCTTGTCGAGCATGTCATCCCAGGCTGACAGACACTGGACCCCCTTTGAATGACACCAAAATTTTAGCCAATTGTTAAAATTGATCATTTTGTCTTTGTACTGTGGCATCATTCTAGGTGAGGGTAAGATGCTGCTCAAGGTCAGGGTCATACCAGCCTTGGCTACATGATCAGAGAGCTCCTCTATGTCTCTTTTCATGTAGTCCAGGGAGGTACGTCTCAGGTCATTCACACCAGCATGTACAATGACTGAGCCATATTTGTATTTGCTTTGGAGTGACCTGAGTGCTTGCCTTATGTGGTGGATCCTAGCACCCAACAGGTAGCTCACAGTGACCTTCTCTTTATTCAGCCTGGTGAGTGGGACGTCAGTGTGTCTGACAATAGAGTCACCTATTACAAGAGTATCAGGTGTGTTATTCAGCCTTAAGGGCTGTGGCTGCTTGGCACACTGACATTGTGGGCTATGTGTTGTGCGTGTTTTGTTTTGAGGTAGCGTTTGCTTGGATGTCTGCTTTGGAGGTCTCTGTTGCTTAGGTAGATTTTTATTTAGAGCTTCCGAGTATGTTTTTGTGTATTTATGTGTTTGGTTTGCTGATGTGGTGGGACTATGTGATACTGGAATTGTGTTGTGTGAGGTTACCTTCTCCTCCTGACTGGTTACACCAGTTTTGAGATGTGAGAGCTCAGCCTCCAGTTTGGCTAAATAGTTGCATCTCTCACATATATTTGAACCTGTTTGGAGGAGGAGAGGGTTGTCCGTGTACATGAGACAGTTGTAACATTGCCTCAAAATTCCCAGATTCACCAGCTGGACTGGAGAGGAAACCATTGACTGACCTTTGGACATGCTAGAGTAATATAGGAAACTGAATTTAAGACGGACCAATAGAGGACAGGGTAATCGTAGAGAGTATAAGAGTAAGTAGTGCTTATGGTTTAATAGTGCTAACTTGTAGGATTACTTAATTGGACCAGTGAAGGGCCTTAGAATGAGAATATGGTGTTTAAATTGAGAGATAGAGCAGTTCTAAGGGAAAAGTGAAGAGCAGACTTTGTGGAGCCAGGAATAGTTTAAACCCAATTAGGCAGCGCTGCCCGCTGTTGCGCTATGCACAAAAACGCGCAAAACCGCACAAAAGAGGGTTTTAAGAGAGGAAGATGAAGGAGTTTGGAATTGACCCAAAATGGCCAATAAAACTACAGTTTCAAGTCAGTAACCACTCCCACAGGGGCAGGCAGGCTGCTCAATGTTTTTCACTGCCACTGATCAACAGAGAGACTTCCCTTTAGACCAAGCAAAAATGGCCTCCAAGAAACTTATAAACAGTTCAAGAACAGCAAGCCTGTAACTGAACTTTTTTAAATCTCAGAAAAGTGGGAAAAAGCAAGATTTTTTTTGATTTTTTGTTTTTTCAGAGATAGCAGAGGTTCACAAGTATCAACAAGTTATAACAGTGCAGTAAATGACCTCACACAAGAGTGCTAGGCCAAAGACAGATAAAATGCAAGTTTTGAGAAAAAAACAATTTTAAAAATAAGTGCAAACAGGAAATTCAGTAAACAGCTCTAGGTTGTACTCTAAATACAGTTACTAATGCAGAAATCAAGTTTAACAAGCCAGAAAATGCTCAAAATAGGCGGCTATGCAGAAAAACTTAGCAAATAAACAGAAGAAAAATACTTGCTTACTCTTTCATCATATATTTTTGTAGTGCCCAATACGTCTTTACGAATAGTTAGCAAATGATTTTTTCAGATCTTTTGCTTCAACTTCAGTTCTAAACTGGATCATTATTCTTTTTTTGCTTGTCTGTAAAATGCTTGCACCACATATTCTGACCATGACTAAATATTTTTCTTTGGTTTGTATGCACCCAAAAAAATTTCCATGGCCTGCACAGTCTCAAATTTCAAGCCACAAAAGGTTTCTTTATTAATTAAAACAAATGCTCTTACCTCTTTTGTTTTGACACCCAGAGATGCCATGACAGAGTCCCAAACCTCATATCTGTCCAAACTTTCTTCATTTTTACTGCTCACGTAATGCATACTATTTTTTCTTTCTTTTATTTCTTCTTTCTTCTTTGCTCTTTCTCCAAGAGTTTGTGCATGAGATTTTGTCTCTGAAACCTTTTCTGGCATAGTCTTTTCTTCTCCTTTTTCTTATTCTTTTTTTCGGTTCCCTATGACATCCTCCAAAATGCACTTACCCGAATACATAAACGCCGACACGTCTTCATCGAACCCCATAAACATCGATCATCCTGAAGCACGAAATCTGAAATGTCGAATCGTCATGTTTGGCCCTTCTGTGGTATAGATCCGTAAGGTAAGTGTGCGATAGTTACGGACCTTAGGGTTAGGGTGCGGGTTAAGGTAAGTGCATATATGGTAATGTATGTGAGATTTAGTGTAGGGTTAGATGTAGGGTTTTGTTACATGTATGTGTGTGGATTATTTATTTTGTTTGGGTATAGCTTGTTAAGGTAAATGTGCGATAGGTACGGACCTTAGGGTTAGGGTGCAGGTTAAGGTAAGTGCATAGATGGTGGTATATGCAAGATGTAGTGTAGGGTTAGAAGTAGGGTTTAGTTTAGGGTTAGAAGTAGGGTTTTGGTTGGTGTATGTATGTGTTTGTTTAGTTTGTTTGGGTAGGTAGTATGTAGCAGGTGGTGGGGTGGGACAAGTATGACGGTTCGAGCTTTTGAATTTCGCTGTTTAGGGCATTCAGTGTATTCGTGGTTCACGGAATATGTGTCAGCATTTTTGTATTTGGTTATTAGGGCTTTCAAGCTTGTAATATAGACCCCTATTTTTCCATGATGTTGCTCCATGAAATTGCTGCTCCCACTTTCTGGATTACTTTGGTTTACCATTTCTTCCAAATAATCATCCCAATTGGATGGTTGAAATTATGCATTTTTCAGAGGTAACTGTCTCTCCTTCAAACAATCTCCTCTGACAGATTTCCTCTGAATCCATCTCAGTTGCAGCTGCAATTACCTTTGCCATCAATGTCACTGTTTTTTCTGCACCCACATCATCAGAAAAAAAACTTTTGGTAGTGATTGTATCATTTCAACTACATTTTCAACAACTTTCACTCCATTTTCAGCAAAAAGCTGAATCAGTCATGTTTTCTTCCTGTTCCTTCTGGCTGCCTCTGTGTCTGGACAGGAAACAGGAAGTTAGGCTGTGTTCATAGGTCCATAGGTTGGTACTAGGCTATCCACCCTAGGACCTATACAAGCCTAGCCATAACAATTCCCTGGATATTTCTTCCCACACTATTTAATTCCCTGGACCCCTGTCTCGCAGGGTGACTAATGTGATCCCTGGAGTGAATTTCCTTTCTCCCATCCAATTGTCAAGGTTCCTTTTGAAGAGGGCCAAAGAGGCACTCTGCTTGACATGTATGGGCAGTCTTGTATATGTGTAATACACAAAGCCTTCCCACAACTGCCAAGAGTAGGGGAAGTTCACTGATGCCCTTGTCAAATTTCTTCTAGTAGCATAAGAAATACCTTGGGTCTCCCCTGCAAAAAGGCTACTAACCTATTGGGATGAAACCCATTCAATAAAGGCCAAATAAATAAATAAATATATATATATTTTTTTGCTTTTGCAACAGCAATAACTCAAGTCTGTGATGAAAATTAGTAATACTTCAGGATGTAAATTAATTTTATTTTCATAAAATATAAATCTATTCAGGTTCTCATGCTGTTTATAACAGTTTATAAACCTTAGATAAAAAAGTTACTTTCATTTAATAACTGTTTAGTTTTCCTTGGTGGCGGCAGAAATGTTACCCTTAATCAAAGTTTGGATAGACCCCATGCCATATTAAATCATGATGAGCCTATATGAGAGTCCTTGAGATACATAATGGTAGCCCAAATTTATGTGATCTGAACTGAGGTAACTTTCCAAACAATAAAGCATTTCATTCTATTCAGTGGTACATAATAAGTGGTAGAATAATGCTTTTTTTCTTACATGCAACCACTTGGTGTCAGGTATATTTCAGCTCAAGATACAACCAACATTTTTTTCTGACTTTTTTTTATTTCTTCATATAATAATCAGCCCTCATCAGACCACTAAAGATTATTGGCATTTAAATCTGTTGGTACTTAATAACAGGATTGTTCAAGTTATAGGGGAGTTCTGTTTTCATACTAGCACCTTAGACAACCAAATATGATGTTAAGGGCTCTGTGCTCATCTGTAAAATAACATGATACCCAATCATTGTTTGCTTAATGTCAAAGCAACACAAAGAAGGAGGAAATCTCAGATAGAAAAAATATTTAGATTGCTAGATTATGAAATACAGCATTTGATAAACATAAACTTAAACCTATCAAGAATCTTCAAGCCAATCTTCTACCCATGTTTTAAAATGTGAAAAAATAAATGCTCAATAGATATGCCAAATGGGGCCACACACCCTCCAAATTATCTGTTAACATACTTAAATTAGACAAGCCCAATAACTTTCTTATCAAAATTAAGAAATAGTTTTATCTCAGTTGTGGCAGCCTGCAGATGACAGTGGAAGAAAGACCAGTTTTGGTAAAACATGATTTCTCAGACACTAGCATCCAAGAAAGGTCTTTGTTTTTGAATGTCATTAAGGACTGTAAACAATATGTAAGTAAAGAGCACAAGCTTTCCCAATGGTGCTAAAAGTGTTTGTTTCTGTCAAGAACGCAATTGTTTACTTTAGCTTAGTCTGCAATCAGTGGTTCACAAGGGCTACTCCCTATTTTGGACTATGTATGCAAGGAGTCAGTTGCATCAAATTCCAGGAAAGGTAGTAGCTTTGTCAAATTTTTGAACTTGAAGAGGACCAGAAGCCAGAGTTTGAACAGAAGAAAGTAAGGTGTCTGTGGCATGTTCCCTGGCTGGTATATATGACAGAAGGAAATAGTTCAATTATCAACTTGAGTGGATTTTGAATACTAGTGTTATTGTACTAAGGATGTTTCTTGGGTGACTGATAATAAACCTGTTCTTTCAATGATGAACCTGGAAGGTGAAGTTTATCTGACTTTGCATATTATATGAAATTTGCTTATGCTGGAATGTGCTAAAATGCAATGGGTGAAAAGTAATATTTCTGCAGTGCCATCTTTAGAAGATAATTTAGCAGATGTCTTATTGGCTATGTTTGACTGTACTGCAAGGGGTAGAGTGATAAGGTCAAGGGCTGCAATAATGGGAATTTCTACATTCTAGAGTCTTTAATTTTTAATTTAAATATGTTATTTGTGGTCATGTGACAATGTTATAAGTCAAAGCTTCGAACAATGTGAGATTATCAATTTTTAAATATCACAAGGTGTGTTAATAGTTTTGTGATTTTATGGTACACAATTTCAAGCAGATGTGTTTACGGGTGTTTTATTTAGTGTTTTAGGTACATTTGGTTACCAGTTACCATATTATGAGTACTAGTTCTAATTTTGAAAAGTGTTATAATGATTCAAGATGGAAAAAGACTAAAATGATCGTACAGTTATATTTTCCTTTTTTCTTATCAAAGCCTGCACACTTTATCAGATTTTGGGAGATGTCTGAATGTGTGGCTTAATGTAATGAGCAATTGGTTATAATCATCAATAGCATGTTTAAAAGCCATGCTACAGACAGTATTGAAAGATTCAATAGTTATGTTATTTTCATTAAGTAGCTGGTAGCTTGAGACAAAAGTGAATGTTTGATTAATTTACATGTCATATCTCTTTATAATGTTGAAACAACAGAAAATAAATGTCATATGTAATTTGTTGCACATACATTAAAGAGGTTTACAAATGACTGTATTAATAACTAAGTGATATTTATTGCATGCACTGCTGAGAAAGTGAAACAAGTATTCATGACTTATGCAGTTTTAAAAATGTTTATATCAGACTAAGTTTAATAACATCTATTACTGTTAAGGTGTGTCAAGATTTTTCACAATTGCTATTATGTTAGTATTAAACAATAACCCACGGCTGGGTGTGGGTAATGCTACATTTACCCATGGTTGGTGTGGTTTGGTCACGAGGGCAAAGCCCAAGTGACCAAACAAAGCCAACCGTGGGTAAATCCAGCATTGCATACACCCAGCCATGGGTTATTGCTATTACACAATGACATTATTTAAGAAAAAAAATACTTACCTTTCTTAAATAATGTCTTTGTATAATATATCCGTGATGCTTTTCTGCATCTTGTTGGTATCCCGGGGCTTTTTTTGATGTACTGCACATGCGTAAGGGACTTGTGTTCCCATGCTTATGCAGTACATCAGTGCTGTGAAGTGATAGCAATGGAGAAAAGAAGATCTCCATTACTTCTTCTTCTTTTTTATAATCAATAAAAAAAAGAAAAAGAAGAAGAAAAAGAAACTGGGAGACTTTTTATGTTCAGGAGAGTCGCGACAGAAAAAAATAAAAGGATAATCAGGTAAGTTTTTTAAGTTTTGCAGAATGTACCTGATTATCCTTTTATTTCTGTCTGTGTGGTCTTCCGAACATAAAAAGTCTTCTGTTTTTTTTTTTTTTTTTTGTATTTAAAAAAAAAGAAAAGAAAAAAAAAATGAGATATACTACTAAAGGGAAAAAGTCTGGGTGACCGGACCTTTTTCCATTGGTATATTGTCAGATTTACAACAGGTATGCTGGTTGGGCTGGCCACTCAGCGTGCTTGTTTTTGAATAATAATGGACAGTCATTGTATAATTGCAGTTATACAACAAATCTGTTAATATTGATAATATATACCACATACGTGTGTTCCGGCTTATACATTACTTTTATGTCAATATTTTCAGGATACTTTCAAAAGATAGCATATTTATCAGAGGTTAAAATGTCTTTGTGATAATGCCGAGGAGAGGTGCATGTTGGGTGAGAAGAAAATTGATGTGTCAGAAAGCACACATGCTATTTTCCCTCTGCTCCCCCCCCACCCCCCCAATCCATGGTAAGCACATGAAGAAGTATTCCTGGGCTGGTTTTGATTCTGTTTTGTAGGTTTGTGATTTGAAAATGTTATGAGGTCAAGTTTCACTGTTTTTTCTCATATAGATATTTTATTGATGGCACTTTAATTTGACTACAAAATAGATTATGACTTTTAATCAATTTGCAGACTAATTTAAAAACATTGCAGAAATTGAGCTAGGTCACATTATAGCTGACATTATATCTCATATTCCTACTTTTGTGTTGTTTTACATGTAATGCATATAAAGTTTCAGGGGGTTGGGGAAACCCTCCAACACATGAGAGGTTACAGGGAGATGTGGGTCTCAGTAAAATCAGTTAAAACAAGATGTGCAGCAGCCAAAGTAAATCATTTGCATTAAAGTTTTATTCAGAAAATATGTCTGGCATGTGATACTTTGGCTTCTGTCTTTGTTTGTGCTTTAACCAATTGAATGATGCTGGAATAAATGCATTTTCAAAAGACATGCTGTCATTTTCTGGTCATCCAGTATAACTACATTGTATAAAGGAAAGTACACTAGGCTAACTGCCTTTGTGGGCCAATTTTAAGCCTAGCTAATCAAACCCTGCACCTTTGGTTTATAAGGCAAATACCCTAACCATTATGCCAACCTCCCACCCCTATATTATATAGATGTGTGTGTGTGTGTGTGTGTGTGTGTGTGTGTGTGTGTGTGTGTGTGTGTATATATATATATATATATATATATATATATATATATATATATATATATATATATAATCCTTAATGCTAACAATGGCATTTAGTTTAATGTGGCAGTATAACTGTATCCAGAAAAAGAGTAACACTGCTATGCACCAGCTTCTTGATTTAAATAAATTCATTTAGCCCTGGGGAACTGCCTGAATGAGTTCTACTATCATACTTCTGGATTTATTATTTTTCTAAAAGTATATGAATTCACACTGAATGGCCACAGGATACCAGTATGTCATTTGAAAAGGAAATTCCATTTTGTTCCTTTGAAAGACTTGTTTGTGTATAAACAAGGCATATGATATTTCTCCAAAGCTGGTCTGAAAACTGTTGACTTGGGATGTTTATTAACTTAAAAATTACCAGTTGTGTTTCATTTGTATTTTGTTACTATTAAGTGGAATGCTGTTCAAACAATTCTTTGAAAATTTCTGGCAATTTGTTGTGAATTAGTCATGTAATTGATTTGAATGTATAAATGCTTTTTGGCTAGTGCAAATATCAGGTACATTGATATAGCCCTCTGAGTGAAACCACAGGCTGTGGCTCGTGTGTTCCCATAAAGCAAAGTGCATTGAGGCCTGGGGAACTTGTGGTACTGTTTACTGTTCTGAGCCATGTACCATGCTGTGTTTACTTCTTTCAAGCAGCTTGTTGGTTTAATATATATCAATGGATCTACTACCGTAGATCGAAATTACACTATTTCAAAATACAATACTAGTGCCCCACTAAAGCGAAAGTGCACTTCAACAAAAGTGCACTTTCGCGAAAGTCACTAAGTCGAATGGAACATTTCCTGCACTGTGGTGCAGTAGTGACAGACCTTAGGGTTAGGGCTTGGGTTAAGGATAGTGGATAGCTAGTAGGACTATCCACTATCCTTAACCCAAGCCCTAACCCTAAGGTCCATGACTACCACACCACAGTACAGGAAATAGGTCTGTAACTACTGCTCAGTGGAGGAAATACAATTTCTTGCACTGTGGTACGGTAGTCATGGACCTCAGGGTTAGGGCTTGGGTTAAGGATAGTGGATAGCCCTACTAGCTATCCACTATCCATTACCCAAGCTCTAACCCTTCATTCATTCTAGTGACTTTCGCAAAAGTGCACTTTCGTTGAAGTGCACTTTCCCGTTAGTGGACACTACTATTGTATTTCATAATAGTGTAATTTCGATCTACGGTAGTAGACCCATATTAATATACACACATATGTATATATATATATATATATATATATATATATATATATATGGATCTACTTTGAAACATCAAGTATCAAGTCCTAGGTAACCGAATGATATATTCCCAAAAAGAAAATTGTGAAAAAACACTTGCCCAGGCTGACACAAAACATGAACCAACATAAGTAAAACCCACCCTAGGTGGGGGGGGGGGGGCAAACTATAAATACTAACTCTGAGATTGCACTACAGTGGAGAAAAGAGCATGCTGGGTAAGTGTTTACTTACCCTGGAAAAACTTCACCATTCGGGTGTGTCAGTTTTTGCGATTTTCATCTTGGGAAAATGTAATTTGGTTATATGGGTGTCGATGTTTCAAAGTAGATCCATATATATATATATATATATATATATATATATATATATATATGTGTATATAAAAAATAAAAGGAAGTGTGAAAGAAAAAAAAACAGGAAAAATGGTGGGATAAGGCAAGAGTCATAAGATGAGGGACTCTCAAGGGCAGGGTGGGTAACATTTGGTTAGTACATCCTAGAGACATGTATTCTCCCTCTATTTCCTTCCCTACTCTATATGATGTGTTCTAGAAATTAGGTATATATATATATATATATATATATATATATATATATATGTATATATATATATATATATATATATGTATATGTAAAAATATATTTAATTAGGAAATTAAGCAAATGCATCTAATACTGTTTTCTCCTCTTAGGGCAGTCTTGACCACTGTTCTTCATCTATTTAAAACTATAGCACTATTAGCTATATTAGGTTTTTTCCTGGGAGAGTTTGGCTATCCATCATATACTGGCTGGGCTACATTTCCAGTGGTTAGCAGACCCAATGCTACCTTGATGTTATAGCTGCTGACTCACTTTTACAAATAGTTTACCATCCTCCTTGGGGGCGCTAATATCTTTGATCTATTATTGAAAACTATCACCACTTCTTGTGTATCTGCTTATGTATCACCCTGCCTTATTATATCAGACCATAACTTATTGTCATTTTCCTTTCAAATGGGTGGTACTTTCACCATAAATATATTTCTGTTTAGGGACTTCTCAAAAGCAAATCTTCTTCAGTTACTTGATGGCCTAAATAAATTTGTCTGTAATCCTCCTTAAATGGATTTTATTACTAAAACTTTTGCATATGCCTGTGACTTCTACTCCTACTTAAATAGCTGTATTGATAAGCATTGTCTATCCACACCAAATATATTACAAAATTTAAAAACAAACCCTATAGTATGAATACATTATATTTGCTTGATGCTTAGAAGAGTTCTCATTCTTTTTACTTTAACAGCACATTTAAGCAAACTAGTAAACAGCTTAAGATATTAGTAGGAAGATGAAAGCTGAGTATGTCCTCACAATAGCCACTAAAACCACAAATAATTATAAATCTTTTTATAACAATGTCAGGAGCTGAAAAATAAACCAAACAGTGGTGTAGAACAAAAAAAAAAAAAAAACAAATCAAAGAAAAATTCTACTATTAACCACCAGGACAGAGTCTTGGACAACTTTTTAGACTTTTAGTGCTTTTGATCTTTAATAAATGACAAAGAACTTCTGAAACTAAAACACATACATAACCAGCAGTTTAAAAGGGGTACTAAAAACATATGACTAGAACAGAACTAATGACAGTAAAGGAAAAAAATGGGTATTTCCTTAAAGATACAAGATACTAAAAGACTTATTTGATGCAAAATAATACCAAATGACAAAAAATGATGTGATATGAAAAATTCTTAAATAAAACTTCTGAGCTAATAAAAAACATTGTATATTTATAGTCTCGTTCAGTCCAAGATGGTGGACGGCTCTCAATTTGATCTGCCATAAGGATTCATGGCATTATAAAATAACATTTTAGTTTATAGAAAAGTCATCAAGGCTAACAGTATCATGCACAAAAAAGAACATTTTCTGAAATTTGGCCAACTTGTAGAATGTTTTGCTAGATCATTGTTTTGCTCTTTAATTTTAATTGCTAACATGTATTTGTAAATTCTCTAGGAAAATATTCTGACAGTCTTCCCAACATAGAAACTAGGACAAGATTCATATATAGCTCAGTAAACAACACCTTTTGAGTTACGGTCCGATTTATTCTTAGCCCAAATTCTAAACTGAGGGACTTGACATATACATTGGTGGAATTGCAGATGTATCTGCATCAGTTGCATTTCCCACAACTATAAGTCCCTAATACAGTGGGTCTCAAAGAATGGGAAGACTTGTAGCTTTCCAAGAGAAAATTTACATTATGAGACCTCTTATAGGTGAATAAAAGTTGGTCACCTAGAATTCTGGCTAAATTGGAGTTGCTCAAAATAATCTTCCAGTCGTCTGTTAAGTCATCAGTTATCTTAACAAAAGGGGTTTCAGGAAGATAACATTACTATGGAGGGTGAAGCTACAGATCAGTTAAATCCCTTGATGATGTTTCCAGGATTGTATGGGTGGTGGAAAATTCATAGCTGGCAGAGCTATGCATAGTAGCTGTTTTTCAGTGTTTACCAATTTTGGCATACTTTTGGGCATGAACTTGACTGGAGTATGTTCCTGTAACACGTCCATGCCGTAAGGAGACAGGTGTCTTACACAATGTTAGACTAGTTTGATACTGTCCTGAACTGGTATGTGAATCAGTGTCTCAGGTATGATGGGGGTGTGCTGTTTAGCAAAGTAAGGTAACATATGTCTTGTGAATTGTTTATTATTGAGCTCTATACTAACTGCAAAGCAGATTTCTTCTTCTTTTCTTCTTTTTCACTAACATTTTTCTATGGCCTTCAATCAGTTTGTGTTGTACCATTTATTTAATATGTTAAGGAGGCACACTAATAAAATAAACTGCTGTAATGTGATAATCAGTTTCTCAGTACTTAATGTCTAGAGGTAGCTGCATAGTTTGGGCATATTTCTTCTTACAGAATTTAAGTTTTTAGCATTTAGCCACAAAGATGCTGTACAATGTAGAAAATGTTATTTTCAAACTCTGTCATAAGAAATAGACTGAAGCAAGCTAAACGAATATTGTGAGCTTTTGCTGCATGTCAGTAAAGGATGTGTCCTGTTTCAGAGAATTGCAAGAAGAGATATGGAGATATATTTAAATGAATACTGCAAGGAAATAAAAGAAAATTAAAAATGTGAAAGATCAAATATCTCTTCAAAAAGACTGGTGATATTCAAGGAAAGTGCCAGGTAAAACTTGATATGATAAAACACAAAGATGGGAGAGACCTAACAGAAGCAGAAAATAATCAGAAGAGGTCTCAGGAATATGTAGAAATGGCATATAAGAAGGGCCCTAGCATCACTGGTATCTATGATGGCATATTGTCTGATCTAGAGTGAGACATTCTAAAAAATGAAATTAATGGGCACTTGAAAGACTTAATAATACAAAGGTTAGAGGATATGATGGAATTTTAGCTGAAATCTTTAAATCTATCAAAATGATGATATTGCTGTGTTGTATGGAGTTTTCCAGCAAGTTTTGAAAACACAACAGAGGCCCTACAAGCTGTCCTCACCTTTCAGAATACTGACTTCTGGGTAGACAATAGGACATGGTTTAAGGGCATGGAGAACATCCCAGCAGTGCAAGGTTATATGATTCAGCCCTATGAACAACAAATGTCAGCCAGCAAAGACTACACCAGAGTTAAAGTGTGCTTTTAGTTTTAATTTTATTTGCAATTTTCAGTAAACGAAGTGTTTTCTCATATTTTGTGTAAAAAGCTAAATAAGCATCCACAGTTTGTTGTCCTTTGTTTTAACATGGCTGAACTGCATTTGACTGCTTTGCTTCTCCTTTATCTAGTGTGTTTCAATAAACATATGACTAAAGACTGTCAGACATTATTTTGCATGTCTTTCCATTAGGTCATTAAGCACCGACTTTGTAGCATTGTATTGTCTTTATCAAGTGCGCAGCTCCAGTTCTTGATATCAGGGAGGTTTTTTTTTCTCTAGGACAGCTACCTGGCAGTAATTTACATTTGTTTTATATAAGATGCCTACTCAGACACATTTCGTCTGGTCAGCAGTTTTGCTCCATATTTTATGGAGAAAGTCTAATAATGTACCACTCTAAGAATGTACTAAGTATTAAATGCCTTTACATAACTATTACAATGGGCTCAGATATGGGGTTTTGGTACACATGAGGTTCCATGTTTACCCATGAATGCCAAAATACATTTCTGTCTTTTACACAAAGAATGGTTCCCCTTGAGTGATTTTGGTACTAATATTTTTAATACAGTGCACAGATGGGCCTTAATAAAAGAGAGAGATTTTTTTTTTTCAAGCTCATGAACTACCTTGCTATTCAGCTCAGAAAAACTGTAAAGGCGGGGACCTGCAATTCCTGCTAACAGAGTGTACAACCATGACTTCAGGATGAGCTGCTGAGAAGGAAGAAATGTCTACAATGAAGGATGAAGACCATTCTACCCAAAGTTTCATAGAGAAATTGTTCCTTGAGCCTCATCAAAAGAATTTGGTTTGGGCTAGCATTTCCTAGAACCTTGCAGTCGGTCATTTTAATTAACTGTTTACTAAGGGGCTGATAGGGCACTAAGTATACACATGGGCTGAAGTAATGAATCCCATAACTATAAGCCCCCAACATTGTAGACAAGGTATTTCATCTAAACACTGAGTGATTGGCTTTGCATGCCTAGCCCTCTATGTAATCAGATTCGCTTGCAGTCAGAGTTGGAATGGATGGGGTGGTGTGATTGCAGTACATGTTATTATTAGTTGATACTATGCTATTAGAATGGGTTTAATTTGAAAGTAAAGCCTTTTTTTAATTCTATGATTTGAATTTGCATGTAATTGTACTGACAATAACATCTCTCAGTCCTAACTGCAATGGAATAAACACATGCCATTGTTCAAGGAGCTAGTTTGGTTGTTGTGAGCTGTAAATGGAAACGGACTGAGGAGAATAAATTATTTTTGAAATCAAGCTAAAAGAAAATGTTCTAAAAACTTTACATTAAATTAAGAATATTTTGTGAAAAACATCTACATTTCTCATTCTTCATGAGGTCAACTCCAGAATCCAAAGCAATCCCAATGTTTAAAATTAAAGAAATAAAAGACTACTGTTTGATTTGGCAAATATATTAGTAACCTGCATTTGAAAATTTTAGGTATGAAAAAATAATGAAGGCTGATACTGTTAATATTCTGGTAAGCTAGTTTAAAAGTAATCCAAACCAAAAGGGTGTTGGCAATAGTCTGCATATTTTTTAAAAGAAGTATGCAGTCATTCCCACGGAGATATGAGCATCTGGCATTTTAAATTCTTTACCAGTGACTATCATATTACTATACTTTAAAGGACTTTGCCAAACACTGAGAATGCCAAGATATGAAAAAAAAATAATGTTTTAGATCCAGTGATTTTTAGCCCTTCAGATAAATGTGATACTCTTAAAAATATACTGCAGTGTGATACTGAAAACAAACTGCAAAATAATTTAAACGTGTTTCACTGTAAAATGAGTTTTGCAAAGTAATATACAAATATAATAATAGCAATTATAATCAGAGTGGTGGACACTCCAGTATGATGAAATACATAAAGTAACATCTTTGTTATAAAATAATGTTATAGGCAGAGCTCTGAACATTCCAATTTTATAAAGAATGTATGAACTGTAAGCTGTGTGAAAGCTGACATCTGCATTAACATGTATATTGTTAAAACAAACCTGCATTTTATTTTTGTCTTGGTTTCTAGTAAAACTCTGTAAGTGTACTGAAAGGCCAGAGCGTGAAGAGACGTATAATGGATAAGTCAGAGCTTCCCTAAATGAAATCTCTTGTACACATAAAAACACACACCAAATATAGTAGTTAATACTTAAAACTAGGCCACATCTTTTCAACAATGATCCTTTAAGGAGTTGAAGTCTTGCAAGCAAATGTTAAAAACCTCCAGACTTTATAAACAAAAGCATTGCAGATTGAGTAACCTGAAATGTTTACATCTGGAGGGAATGAACCAACAGACAGGTGTTTATGCTCAGACTTTGCTTTAAAATTGCACTAAATGAGAATGCTGAGGAGAATGAAATATGATTTAAGGACAATAACAAAAGGCAAAAGAGCATGGCATGACAGTATACTTCATTCATAGCCCAATTTTTGTATGACAGACCAGGGGAATACATGCAACTTAATATGGTTATGTCACTTTTGAAGAGTGCTGCAATTTTACATATTGCTTAAAACAACTAAACTTCCAATGCCAAAGAAATCAATAATCATGAGTATAGCCCTAGCAATAATGTTGAACTTGGGAATGACCTCAGGACTTCAGTAAGTACAAAGAAATAAAAAAAATGTAAATGCTGTGGCCCTTTCCATTTTAATTTTCTTTTTTAACCTTTGCTGAATTTTAGTTAGCTGCCTGAGTGCTACATTCCATGACTAGTAGGTCGACAGCCATGGATATCATTCAGATGCATCAAGCAACTGTAATGAGCTGTTAATTTTTCAGCTTGGCTCCTCTTCCCTTGTTACCTCACATATGTCCTTACTATGTGCCATACTATACATATCACCCATTCATTCATTACATCTTTGTCCCACATTCTAACCTTTACCAGGATCAAACGGTTTTACATTTGGACTAAAGAACCACTTCAGACACATAGGTGACATCATTCCACCAAGGTTATTGGCAAGCACTTTTTCATTCGCATTATCAAAGGCAAATAATGCATTTACTAATCAATTCTGATTCATTATGTTCTCTCCACTGAAATAACAACCCTGGCATATATTACCAACCCAAGTGACAGTTGTTGAAATCGGCTCTGATTTTCTGTATGGAATCAAGAAGGGATCAAACGTGGAACCAGAACAAAAACCTTCCGGAGTCTGCTGGATAAAAATAGAAACCCTTTAATGGATGAATGTCCAGGATACAAAACCACTGTGAAAATCACTGTTGAGTGCTTTCGTACACCCTCTTTGGGTCAAAATTTAAATTTTAAATGATTGTGTAATTGATAAATTGGCATTTATGTTGTGTAGGTATTAAGTGCATATAGATTGTTTTTAAATTGTTCTGAAGAAGTTCACCAAAGAGGGTGTACGAAAGTGCTCAACAGTGATTTTCACAGTGGTTTTGTATCCTGGACATTCATCCATTAAAGGATTTCTATTTTTATCCAGCAGGCTTTGGAAGGTATTTGTTCTGGTTCCACGTTTGTATTTTTATATTTTGGAAAGGTATCAAATATCAATCTTCATATGAAATTGGAGCAGAAGCTGCATTTTTCAGGAAGTATATAAAACATACACATATAGACA
>NC_056730.1:356157122-356407122 GCF_019279795.1 Protopterus annectens | reverse complement strand
CACACACATACACACACACACCTCTTACCGAAGGAATATACATGCCTGGTTGAGCTAGAACTCAAACCTGAACCAAAGCAGCAACAGGAATATTTAAAACACGCATGCACTGATGCACATAGAGAAGCAGCAGGAATGATGATGTGCATGCGTGTGTGTCAATGCATGCACAGATGCAGAGTGCATTCTTAAAGAAGAACGCTGTTTAAAAAGTGTACATGTAATTTATTTTTTAATTAAAAATTAAATGTGATAGCCCCCCCAGCCAGAAGGCCACCCAGCTAACATGCCCTATGCAGCTGCCTAGGTCGCCTAGTGCTGGATCCAACTCTGGTCAAGGCTACCAAATATACAAATAGGAAATATCAGCATCATATAGCAATGATCTATGCTGATTTACTGATATGGAGGTAACCGTGAGATCACAGAAGGTTCAGCTGTGAGTTTCTCTATTTTGGCATGCTGACCAAAGACCTCAGTTTTTTTCTAAGCCCTGTAGTGTACATTTTGTTGAAGAATTGTATTTATTTATTTTAGTTTGGTTATTGGTAATGTCTAAATGTGTGCCTACCCATTTTCAGTGGAGACTGTGGAGAAAAGCTCCATTATACATATATATTCCTCACTTTTGTTTGTTTGTATCTTTCGGCTTTTCCCAGTTAGGGGTCGCCACAGCAGAACTCCAGTCCGCTAATGATTGGCAGTTGATTTTTATGTACCGGCTTGCCAGGCCTGACGCACAACCTTCAACGAAGGTATGCCCATTCACACATGTCTCCACGCAGAAGATGCTGTAACGGAGAATCGAACCGGACAGCGTCTTACTGTGAGGCGACAACGCTACCGCAGCACCACCACCGCATACATATATATTCCTCACTAAAATGAGTAATTTTCATTTTGGAAATAAATAGTTATATAGCAGAAAATACAGTGGATATAAAAATTGTACACACCCCTGTTAAAATGCCAGGTTTTTGTGATATAAAAAAAATGAGACCACACTAAATCATTTCAAACCTTTTCCCACCTTTAATATGACCTATAACCTCTACAATTCAATTGAAAAAAAAAATCTGTTAGGGGAAAAATATAAAAAATAATAAGCATACAATAAACTGGTTGCATAAGTGTGCACACCCTTAAACTAATACTTTGTTGAAGCACCTTTTGATTTAATTACAGCATTCAGTCTTCTTGGGTAAGAATCTATCAGCATGGCACATCTTGACTTGGCAATATTTGCCCACTCTTCCTTGCAAAAGCGCTCCAAATCTGTCAGATTGTGAGGTCATCTCTTCTGCACAGCCCTCTTCAGGTCACCCCACAGATTTTCTATTGGATTTAGATCTGGGCTCTGGCTGGGCCATTCCAAAACTTTAATTTTTCTTCTGGTGAAGCCCATTATTTTGTTGACTCGGATGTATACTCGGGGTCATTGTCATGTTGAAAGGTGAAATTCCTCTTCATCTTCAGCTTTCTAGCAGAAGCCTGAAGGTTTGGGGCCAAAAGTAACTGGTATTTGGAACTGTTCATAATTCCCTCCACCTTGACTAAAGCCTCAGTTCTAGCTGAAGAAAAGCAACCCCAAAGCATGATACTGCCACCACCATGCTTCTCCGTGGGGATGTTCTTTTGGTGATGTGAAGTCTTGTTTTTGTGCCAAACGTACCTTTTGGAATTGTGGCCAAAAAGTTCAACCTTGGTCTTATCAGACCATAATACATTTTCCCACATGTGTTTGGGAGACTTGATGTATTGTTTTGCAAATTTTAGTTGGGCCTAGATGTTTTTCTGTGTAAGAAAAAGCTTCTGTCTTGCAACCCTACCCCATAGTCCAGACATATGGAGAATGTGGGAGATTGTTGTCACATGTAGTACACAACCAGTACTTGCCAAAAATTCCTGCAGCTCCTTCAGTGTTGCTGTAGGTCTCTTGGCAGCCTCCCTGACCAGTTTTCATCTTGTCTTTTCATCAATTATGGAGGGACGTCCAGTTCTTTGCAACATCACTGTTGTCCCATATTCTCTCCACTTTTTGATGACTGTCTTCACTGTGTTCTATGGTATATCCAATGCTGTGGAAATTTTTTTGTACCCTCCTCTTGACTGATACCTTTCAACAATGAGATCCCTTTAATGCTTTGTAAGCTCTCTGTGAACCATGGCTTTTGCTGTAGCAGACAACTGAGTAAATGTCAGGAAAATCCTACTAGGACAGCTGAACTTTATTTGGGGTTAATCAGAGTCTCTTTAGTTGATGGCAGGAGTGTACCCATCAAGAGTGAATGTTGTAATAAAATCAAAAGGTGCTTCAACAAAGTATTAATTTAAGGGTGTGCACAGTTATGCAACCAGTTTATTGTACATCTTTTATTTTTTTATATTTTCCCCTAACAGATTTGTTTGTTTTTCAATTGAATTGTACAGGTTATAGGTCACATTAAAGGTGTGAAAAGTTTTGAAATTATTTATTGTGGTCTCATTTTTTTATATCACACAAACTTGGCATTTTAACAGGGGTGTGTGTAATTTTTATATCCACTGTAAATACAGTAATATTATAGCAACTAATAAGGTATTAAGAACAATGCATTTCATGTAGTTTATAATCTTCTGAGATATGGTTTGGTGGCTCAAACCTAGTGCTAGTAGTAACAATTCCGGACAGCAGATATGTTCTGCATGGAGTTACTTGGAAAGCAAAACTTATCTCACTGTGTAAGGTACATTGTTTAATTTGTTTTCTCTCTCTCTCTCTCTCTCTCTCTCTCTCTCTCTCTCTATCAAGGTCTTCCTGAGTCTTTAGCAAATTATGTGGGAATAAAACAATTGAATACAGAACAGGAAAGATAAGAGTACCGGTAAGAATAGTACGGAGTAGGGGGTTGGGGGCATAAGATTTACTAGAAAAAGAACTGACAATGTAAAAAAGATGCTTAGGGATAGACGGCACAGTGTTTCTTAAGTTTGTACAACCACTCCTATCTTTTGATCTGCCTTGCCTGCATTTTTGCAGAATTTTATTTCACTTTTAAAATTGTTTGCACTACAGCCCTGTAATTTGGTACTAGTTATGGTACTATAAGTAGAGCTAGTTGTACTACTGTAGACAGAACACTATGGAACTACCAAACAGATAGAACACTATGGAACTAGCAAACAGATAGAACACTATGGAAGTAGCAAACAGAACACTGTGGAACTACCAAACAGATAGAACACTATGGAAGTAGCAAACAGAACACTGTGGAACTACCAAACAGATAGAACACTATGGAAGTAGCAAATAGAACACTATGGAACTACCAAACAGATAGAACACTATGGAAGTAGCAAACAGAACACTATGGAACTACCAAACAGATAGAACACTATGGAAGTAGCAAACAGAACACTATGGAACTAGCAAACAGATAGAACACTATGGAAGTAGCAAACAGAACACTATGGAACTACCAAACAGATAGAACACTATGGAACTAGCAAACAGAACACTATGGAACTAGCAAACAGATAGAACACTATGGAAGTAGCAAACAGAACCCTATGGAACTACCAAACAGATAGAACACTATGGAACTAGCAGCAAACAGTAGTACTATATTAAACAGAACTTTGTGCAGCACTTACTAGCCCAAGAAACACTCACTATATAACACATAGTACCTGCCAATTCTTCTAAGCTGAGTAATACTTTAGCTATGGTGCTTTTCACTCTGACTTATATGAATACTTACCTTACTTCATTCCTTATTCCGCTCCTCTGATATTGTGGTACAGTAGTCTGCTCTCACCTTCACTCTAGCTAACCTAGATGTACTAGGTGTCTTGAAGGAGTGTAACAACTGCCTCATGCTTAATGACTGCACATTGCTATTTCGTATGAATACCACTACATGTGAGAAGTGTAATTGTTTACTTAACTCATTAACACCTCTAGCAGCCTACTTGCATTCCAAAGCATTTTCTGAAAAATAAACTTGTAAACCATAAGGTAAACAAATGTAAATATTTTGTGAACAATAAAAACTATTAAAATTGTACAAATTGTACAAATTGTAATGTTATCAGTAAGAGTTGCTCCTTACAGTGATAATAGTTAGTGTCCTTGTAGACGTTTACATAAATACTGTAATATATTACAATGCACACAATTCCCAAATTATATTTTTTCCAAACGTTCACAAACAACATTTTATATCTTGAAAACTATACATCCTAGACATTTATTGCTGGAACATTTTGTTAACCAGACAAAAGATTTCAAATGACAGCATGAAATGCCTGTGTAAGTGTATGTTAATTGAGATAGTTACACACATACAAAAATATTTGCTTAATTGTATAATTAGCAATATATATAATACTGGATATCTTTCAAGATGTGCAATTTGAAGTGCAAATACTAAAGATGTTTTTCTTCAACAACATCTAAGGTTTCACGAAATGTCATGCAATAATTTGTAAGTCACTTAATTTTTGAAGTATTAAGTACATATGTCCCCGGATTCAGCAAGGTCTGCATGGAGTGCAGGAATAGTGCAAGAGCTGCTGCACGCAATATGGCCGACGAGTGATCCAGGATGGAGCTCCTGTGATGTGTACAAGCGCTCCTACACTATTCCTGCATGGACACCACTGCTATATGCTAATTACCTCATTTGCTGGTGAAAAACATGCAAATGAGGTGAAATAGCAATCCAGGAAGCAGGCAGCTGTCCGTGCAGGAATAGTGTAACCTGCAGAAAGATATTCAATTACTAACTGAATACATTTCTTCAAATTACAAATCAGAAGCATGACAGCTCGAAGGAAAGCATGTATTATATCTAGCAGGCATGCCAATGGCCACATATATGACCATTGGCATGAGAAATAGCTTAAACTTTATAAAATAAAACTTTTATTTTTTTTGGCCGATCTCGGCTGTTTAAGCATAGGGCAGTGTCGAGCAAACGGGATTTTGATGAAAATTAAAAAAAATGTGAAAAAGCAATTTTCAGGGAAATCTGCATTTTGCCATTATAGTCAATGGCATGCAGAATGAAAACAATACCAGAGAACAGTGGTTGCTAAGGGGAAAGGCTAAGTGTGAGTGCTTTAACTATGGAGTAAGGCAGTGTGGTATGCAAATGAGGGGAAATCTTACTGAATCACACATTTCTTCTAAGTGTCAAACTGCACCTAACCGTGTAGGTGCTCTAAAATGGCCGTATAAGCATGAGAAGTAAATGACATCAAAAGGGGGTGTGCCATGCTTGCTATAAGCACATTGGAGCTCTGTTGCCTGGGTTTGCACGTAGCTAAGCGGAGGTGTGTCCTACTAAGTTTACCTGTGCTTAGCTAAGCGTATTCACACCCAGGGCAGGCCATTTCCTTTCAGCAGTGTTTACAGTCGCTGAACGAGTTTGCGTGGTATGCACTGGGACTTAAACAAATCAGAAAAATAAAAAACACAGGAAATGGCAGCACTGTGTATATGTAAGCAAGGGGGTGTGTCTGAGCCTGTATAGCTTTGTTTACCTTGCCTAAATGGGTATGCATGATGTGCACTGGGATTTAAACCACAAAAATAAAATAAAAAAATACAGGAAATGGCAAGTGGAACAAGAAAAAAGGGAAATAGCACAATAAAGGCACTCAAATACAAGTAATAGAGCTGTTGTTATGTCTTTCGGCTTTTCCCAGTTAGGGGTCACCACAGTGGAACTCCGGTCTGCTAATGATTGGCAGTAGATTTTTACATGTCAAGTTGCCGGGCCTGATGCACAAACTTCAACGAAGGTATGCCCATTCATGCATGTCTCCACACAGAAGACGGTCTAGCTGAGAATCGAACAGGGCAACGTCTTACTGTGAGGCGACAACGCTACCACAGCACCACCACCGCAGTAACAAATACAAGAAATAGAGCTGGCAGGTGGAATGTATCATGCTCAGCCAATCACACAGGCAGCATTTGCAACACACCACTATAAACTATGCAAACACCTTTTAGTCTGTTTTTTCCCACAAACTCTACAGCCCCTGTGTACACAGATGAGGAAATTTTACTTGACAAAACTAACAAAATGTTAGGGCCTGCTGCTGCTCTCATACTTCAGTATGTGCAAGAGGCTGAGAGTGGTGAAGAGGACAATGCTAACAACCAGCCCAGACTTATGAGGAGGAGGAGAAGAGTGTTCATGCCTGGGGAAACCTACCAGGGGCTACATAATCTTGAGATAGAGCACTACAGGGTGGACAGGGACATGCTGCAGCAAACTGTGGAGCTGTGCCGGCCTCGGCTCGCATCCAAAACAAACAAAGGGGAACCCATCCCAGTGGATACCAAGGTGTATGTAGCTCTAACTATACTACCTACAGGTACTTTCCAAAGAGCAACTGGGGATATCATGGAAGTCTCACAGGCATCTACTTCCAGGATACTCCACCAGTTCCTGGATGCCATGCGAACACATGCCATGGAGCACATTAAATATCCCAGCACCTGTGAGGAGCTGACTGGCAATATGCGTCTCTTCCACCATGTAGCAGACTACACGGAGGTACTGGGTGCTATACACTGAATGCGCATGCACATCCACATCAAAGCACCACCTGATGACCGGGGTAGTATCTACATAAACTGCAAGGGTTTCCACTCCATCAACTGCCAGGTCATGTGTGATGCCCAGAGCATTATCATGAATGTGTGTGCTGGCTGCCCTGGAAGCTTTCATGACTCCCACATCTGGCATTCCTCATAGCTGTATCAGTGGTTTGTCAGGGGGGGCATCCCATATGGTATTTAGTGGGGGATGCTGGCTATGCACTAGAGCTGTGGATGATAACACCCATCAGAAATGCACACACACCCACACAAGAATGCAATAATGAGGCACATGTACACACCAGGATCATTATAGAGTGTGTGTTGCTCAAGTCACGGTTCTGCTGCCTTGACATATCCAGTGAAGCCTTGCAGTACTCTCCAGCCACATGTGCACAACAAGCACATTGGCATAATGGTTAAGGTGTTTACCTTACAGACACATGGTGCAAGGCTTGATTCTTACATGGGGGTAATTGGCTAGGCTTAAAATGGCCCACAAGGGCAGTTAGCATAGTACTAATCTATCAACCTCTCTTCTCTATCTATCAACATGGTCATACTATGTGCCATCCTACACAATATGATTCCGTGGAAACAGCTGCAGCAGGAACAAAATGGGGAAGGGCCACACAGCCCCCCACCATTGCCAAGGCCTCCACAGGCACAGAGGGACTCGGAGGAGGAACATCTTGAGCCTGCCACTGTAGGCAGACAGAGGCATGCCCAGTATGCCCTGGCCTTGGCAAAGAGGCAATGCATAGCACATACACTGACACTGTAGGGCCCCAGGGACTGATCTCTCTCTCTGACTCGCACGTACAGTAGAATGGATGTCAAACATCACACCACCTATACCTGACCATGTATAGGCAGTGTATTGTGTGCATCCAACATAGTCATCCCTCAAGCACCACCCTCACAACAGCTGCAGGTACAAGGTAAGCCAGTCTCTGTAACAAATTAAAATAATGGAGTGGACTTTTCTGATAGCATATCTATGGTATTGATCAAGCATGTAAGGGAATGGGTTGACTAACTGGGATAGCAGCAGACAACTGACAGCTCTGTGGGACAGCAGGATATGTATCCCCAGTACTGCCCTAGCAACACCATATAGTACCACCCTAGTCAACAAATACCACTGCAGTATATGTGGTGAGCCAAATAACTGGGGGGGGGTCATAGGTCACATGCATGGATGTCAAAGTGGGGGTCCCATACCCACCGCCATACCCACACAGCAGATCAGCTGTAGACAACCATACAGAAATGACTGGCAAAGGCGCCCACATGGTGACACCCATGAAATCCCCACCCACATACTTTTACACAGAGATATCACAGCAGGTGTGGCAGTGGCAGTATGGCTTTGAAAGGTAAGAAGTCTGAAACTACAAATGTCTATGCCAGAACAATCTGACCTGTGATTGACAACCATTTTCAACGTTTAATAAATTTCTGTTTTAGGAAGTATATGCTGTCTTTTCACTTATTTGCTTTTTGAGAGTTTGTTCGTTTTTGCAAAGTTTCCTGTGGTTGACACTGTTATTTCTGTAGTCAGAAAGATAGGGCACACCACCATGCTGCATGGGACCAAAATGTTAAGCAAATATCAGCACAGTCTGTGCAGATGTATAACATGTATAGTTGTGTGACCCCCCCATAGTCCCATAGAAATGCAGTAACATGTTCCTAGACTTAAGCAGCATCTAGCTGTCACCCAGACTGATGGTGCAATAGTAACAGAAAGCAACTGTCAGTAATACCCACAGTCAACGAACTGGTGCCATCCCAGGGGTGTCTCCTGCCAGTAGCCTGGGAACATATGATCATCAGAATGCACTGCCCTGTTACAGATGGCCTGCATCTGTCACACCTGGCCTACAGGCCTCTGGCAAATGCCTATGCCTTACCCACAGTGCCATTTAGGAAGTGTCATGGGGTCTACAACACCAACATAACAGTCCACAAAATGCAAATAAAAGCCATGCTGACAACTGCTAGGAGCAAACCTGCCTGCCTCAGGGAGCCAGAAATTGGGACAAAGCCATGAATAATGGGGTGATGAAGGTCCAAAGAGAAGGACACCTGTGAAATACTGCTCTAATAATGTTATAAAGTTGATGGAATGATTTGTAGTAGCATGGAATGTCTGATGGGTACGACATCTGAAACTGCAATGTCAATGCTCTGTAATATCTGGCTTCAACCCTGAGTGACTTGCAAAACACTTTTGCTGGAAAACCACACTTGTTTGGTTTAACCAACAAGATATATAAGTCATGGATGTGGACATTCTGTGATACCCTATACAGACAACAGGCACTAGGAGTTTAAACATGGGAATGCCCCCACTGCAGGCAGGCCTAACCCTGGAAGATGGTGACATGTCTGCACCCACAGGACACTGGGCCACAGCCAAGGAGAGTAACACACCCAAGCAAAATGAGGTGGGCCATACACATATGTGTGCCAAACACATCTCCAGGCTGGTCAAACAGTCTGACCCTCCAAGTGCAGTCAACCATTGAGGAAAGCCCAAAGCAAAGTACTGGTAGCTATAGCCAAGCATATCTGCCCAGGACACACACATCCACATATCCTATCCCGTACAAATATATCTGGTGTCTGCCTGTCACCCTGATCCTGTCTGATTTATATTACCCAACTGCAGACTGGAAATCAGACCAGGCCAGAACATAAATGCACAGAGATTCCACCAATGTAATATATCACCAAGGTGCTGGACCATTTCCACAGCACCAGCAGTCAAATGCTTATAAGCATACCCCTCAACAGGCTGGATAGTGCAACAATGCATAGCATTTGGCCCATAAACCTGGTTTGTGCATCATCCATTCTGTATTTCTCTGGTAAATCACTGTGATGATCTGAGGAGGTATGTCGCCAGGTACTGAAACGGTACATGACAGTGTCAAATGGCATATATGGCAGATGTCTGCTAAAACCAGCCCTGCAACCCTTGCAATCCATACATTACTGAGAGAAGTTGTCACAATCATTGTATGGCCCATTGTCCCCACATTTTGATAGGCTATCTCCAGATATCTTACACCAACAGGTTAACAGGTATGACTGTAGCACAAAACAAACAGGACTGGAGTACAACAATCCCTGGAATGGAGTTCCACATGTGCTACAGAAGGACACACTGGGCATGCTCATACACTTTGAGAAATGTCAGTAGGATCTAGGAATGAACAGGCCTTCCCCACCAAGTGCACTTTCCATTGCCCCACCTTAGCAGTCCTGAAGATGTCTGTCACCATAGAAGTCACTTTTGTTAGGCTCAGCCCCATAAGATCTGTGGTACATGCAATAAATGCATAACAAGATAGTACAAATAAATAGGTAGGAGTTCTAATCTCAGTCCTGGTAAATGTAAAAATGTGTGTATTCACAACTAAAAGCTTTTGTGTCCATTCAAACCCAGTACACCTTCCCTTTCCCCACATTAGCAGTCCTGCAGATATCAATCATCTTAGAAGTACCTTCTGTCAAACTCCAGTCCCATAAGCAATGTGGCATGTGCGATAACTGCATAACAAGATAGTACAAATAACTAGGTAGGTAGGAGTTCTAATCTCCATCCTGGTAAATGTAAAAGTGTATATGTGTTCACAACTGAAAACTTTTGGGTCCATTCAAACCCAGTATACCTCCCCTTTCCCCACTTTAGCAGTCCTGCAGATATCAGTCACCTTAGAAGTGCCTTCCATCAGGCCTCAGACCCATAAGCTCTGCAGTGCATGTGATAACTGCCTAACAAGATAATATAAACAGCTAGTTAGGCAGGAGTTCTAATCTCAGTCCTGGTAAATATATAAGTGTGTGGGTGTATGAGACAGTTGTGTGTTTGTTTATAGGCAAAACAGTTTTATGTCATTCCCACCCATGGCACTTCACAGTGCCCCACCTTATCAGTCCAGATGATGTCAGTCCCTTATCAGCAACCTTGGCCAGCTGTCAGCCCTGTAAGCTCAGTGGTGCATGTGATAAATGCTTAACACTATAGTACAAATTATAAGTTTGGCAGGGGTTCTACTCTTCCAGCAAATGTGTGTGTGGGTATATATGTTTGTAAGTAGAAGTATTTTGATATGTTTCCCACCCACTGCCCTACTTTATCTGTGCTGCTGATGTCATTCCCATATCAGCACCTTTGGCCAACTCTCAGCCCAATAAGCTCTATAGTGCCTGTGGTAACTGCTTAGCACTATGATACAAATCACTAGTTAAGTAGGGGTTTTACTCTCACATCTGTCAAGTGTGTGTCTGTTTATAGGACAAAGTATTTTGATAGGTTAAACACCCACTGCACTACTTTATCAGTCCTGCTGATGTCATTCCCTTTATAGGTTCACAAGTGTATAGTAGGTAATAGCACATGAGCCTTAGCAAGCCTAGCACATAGAAGGGCCCTGCCATTGTGCCACCCGATGTTACATCTCAGTGCCTGTATCAAGTATAGCCACTGCAGTGATCCTTGTGTTGAACTGTCTATTACCCATCCACTCAAGTTTCTCTGGAACAGGGTCAGCTAGGTGTTCTGCATGGCATGTATGAAAAGTGTATTCCAGGGCATGTGCAGTCTCTTGATGAGGGGCCTGTCCCACCAGCATGTTGTAGTGATTGAGGTACTGAGGTAGAGGTCTCTACAGTGTGTGGTATGGATGGATTTATATGTAGCATTTCTAAACTAGCTGGGACAGACATGGCTTTGTAAGTCAGGCACAGATAGCTGTTAATTGGGTGATATGACACAGAGAATAGCTTGGGTCTGCTAAGTTTGTCTGTGTAGGATGTGTGTTTAATGCCTAGGAACCCCTCTGAGAGGTGCTTTTGTGGCTTCCCCAGCTGTAGCAGGTGTCTAGTGAGGTGCATGGCAAATGGGCCATAATACTTGAGTGGTCTAATGAGGGAATAGTAGACATATGAGTACCTCTGTCCAACTGGAAGCAAAACGCTTGGTAATGCAATGTGCCATATAGAAGGACTTCCTGACCACAGTGGCAATGTGGTGCTTGAAGGAGAAGTTGCTGTCAACCTGTGTCCCCAGATCTATTATAATGCATACAACGTTCATTGGGCTCCCATTGGTGTGGTACTTACTGGGAACTGAATGTTTTACCAAGGGGGAGGATGATGCATATTGTGGTGTCAAGCTTCTGGGCATGGTTTCTACACCACTCAGTGGTCTCATTGAGGCTTTTCTGTGGGATGTATGCATCACTTGTGGAGTTAATGATAGCTCCCAGCTTGCAGTCCTCTGTGGACTTGGTCAGCCAGAGTTCCTCTGTGTTGGGCTGGACTCCTGAGAAGTAGATGCTGGACAGAACACTACCCAGTACTGATCTCTGTGGGACTCCACTTGTGACTGTTTGCCAGTCTGACCTGGAGTTTGCCACTGTCATACTTGTATATTCTGTGAACCAAATTGCAAAACAAACAATGATCTATGGGTTGATGCCTAGTTTGTGGGGTTTATCAATAATCCCTCACTGAGGTATGGTATTACAAGCTTTGGAGAGATAGATGTAGGCAGTATGCAGTGCCTTACTGTTATACACAGCCCTGGTGACTCAGTCAAAGACATCAACCAGGTTGAGCAGGCATGGTCTGCCATTCACAAAGCCAAACTGTGTGGGTCCAGAGTTAGGAAATCACATATATCTTGGTCAATCAGGTCCCTGATGATGCAGTCCATACCCCTATTTAGCAGACTTGTTAGGCTAAGGGGCAGTAATCCTCAGGGTATGTAGATGCTACCCCTTTATGGAGAGGGATGACAGTAGCAGTGTGCCATGTTGAGTGACAAAGCCTGAGATGAGGCTGTGACTGACCAGGGCACACAGATTTGGTCCAAGGTCACTTTGTATGTCATGTAGAACACAAGCATGGATATGTTGGTGTCCCATGGAAGCTGTATTCTTGCCTGTGGACAATGCAGGCCTAAATTGACCTGCAGTTCTGCTTGGTGCCTGCCATTCATCTGCCATTGTGATTGTACACTTGTGGGAGGAGAGAGATGTAAAGCTGGCACTGAATGTGTTGCCAAGACCATAGCCAATATCTGTTATCTCAGGGTAGGAATTAGCATTGTGCAGTAACTCAAGACAAAAAAACTAGCACGATGTAAGGGTGAAACTGAAGGCAGACTTTCTGCCACCTGTAATACTTTACCTCAGCTGTGCAGTTATCAGCAGCTTTGGCCATTTGAAGGTTCAGTAAGCTCTGTAGCACATGTGGTAACTGAGTAACACTAGAGTAGACAACTAGATAGGCAGGAATTCTAATCCCAATACTGGCAAGTGTGTATGTGTGTGTGTGTGTGTGTGTGTGTGTGTGTGTGTGTGTGTGTGTGTGTGTGTGTGTGTGTGTGTGTGTGTGTGTGTGTGTGTGTGTGTGTGAGAGAGAGAATCATGTACTGTCTAGCTTATACCATTTTTGACTTGTATACTACCCTTCATATTTTCATAGATTCATAGGTAGGTACTAGGCTATCAGCCCTGGGGCCTATATAAGCCTAGCCAAAAAGGTTCCCTGGCTTTTGCCACCCAAGAAAATTATTTTCCTGTCCCCCTGTCAAGCAGTGCCATAGAAGTGATCCCTGGGGTGAATTTACTATTTCCGATCCAGTCATCAAGATTTTTCTTAAAGAGGGACAATAAGGAGCTTTGCTTGACATTAATGGGTAGTTTGTTCCAGGTCCCTGGAGCATGTGGTTCAGAGAGATTGGGATTTCTTTAAGTGTAGCATGTCCAACAGCTCTGGGTTTGACATAGCTTTGTATGTTAGGCAGAGATCGCCTCCGAGTAGGCGATATGCGACGGAGTAGAACTGGAGTTTTTTGAGATGGTCTGTGTATGGCATCTGTTTGAGGCTGGTAATCCTCTTAGTGTGGCATTTCTGTGGCCTTTCCAATTGTTGTAGGTGTCTTGTGAGAGACATGCCAAATGGAGCATTGCACTCTATAATAGGTCTGATGAGGGATAAGTAGAGAGGAACAATGACCTCCTTTGTTGTAGAGGGGAATGCTTTTGTGATGAGATGTGCCACATAGAAGGATTTTCTGACTACTGTGGCAATGTGGTTATCAAAGGAGAGACTATTGTCCACCTCTGTCCCGAGGTCTATTATCACACTTTCAGTGTTTGGTGAGCTACCGCCTATGTGGTAGTTCATGCGTACTGAGTTTTTCCCAAAGGGGATGACAATGCACTTCTTGTCATTGAGCTTGAGGTCATGCCTTTGACACCAAGCATCTGTCTCTGTGAGGCCCTTTTGTAGAATGCCTACATCATTAGGTGATTTTATTATGCCTCCCAGTTTGCCGTCATCTGCAAACTTTGTTAGCCAAAGACCTTCTGTGTTGGCCTGCACTTCAGAGAAGTAGATGCTGAACAGGAGAGGACCTAGGACTGAACCATGTGGTACTCCACTCATTACTGGTCTGAAGTCAGACTTGGAGTAGGATACTTTTACTGTGGTGATTCTGTCAGTGAGCCAGTTGGCCAGCCATCTTGTGACATAAGGATTTATGGCCAGTTTAGTGAGTTTGTCTATAATTCCAAAGTGGGAGATGGTATCAAAAGCCTTGGCGAGGTCAAGATAGGCTGTGTGCACTACCTTACCCTTGCCTATGGCTCTAGTGACTGCTTCAAAGACGTCAATCAGGTTTAGTAGACATGATTTACCTTTTACAAACCCAAACTGAGTGTGGTCCAAGGTTTGGAGGTTACCTACATCTTTGTTTATAAGCTCCAAGATGATATGTTCCATGGCCTTGCAGACCAGCCTTGTCAGGATAATGGGGTAGTAGTTTCTGGGGTCCATGGATGCACCCCCTTTGTGGAATGGGATAACCATCTCGATTGAATATGGTACTTAGGTGAGGTGCCATTGCCTGGGATGTTGTCTGGTCCCATGGATGCTGTGTTCTTGACTTTGAAGAGTGCGGTCTTTACTTGTTCATCCATGATTACAGGGGCTTTGCATTATTCCAGTGTTAAGCTGCGCCCTTTGGAGGGTGAGTGGGGGGTAAAGTTAGCGCTGAACCTAGCTGCCAGGATGTTGGCAACATTGGTTGGTTCTGTATATTTTGTGCCATTGTAGTGTAGCTCAGAGCAGATCTGAGTGTTGCCATAGCTGTAGAATGCTTTGTGGTTGTCTTTGGAATCAGTGGCAATTGTATTTTCATAACTGGCTTTGGAGGATTTTATGAGGGTTCTCAGCTTCTTGCTGAGGCTGACCAGGGATTTCCTCCAATCTTGGGATTTTACTCTTTTTTTGCAACAGCTTCTTCCTTCTGTTGTGGAGTTTGTTTGTGGCATGGGACCACCAGATTGGCTTCCTTTTTCTGGATGATAGCATCTTGGTTCTGTGCTGATACAGTACATTTGTGTAAGATTCAGCAGTCGTACTTCTATTTTCCATCTGCATTGGTGTTGTGAAGTTTGCCACTTCAAGTAGTTTTTGACGGTGGTTTCCTTAATAAGGGGAGGGGGTGGGATAGAGATGTCTAGGGTGATTAGTTGACCTCTGATGTCCCACTCTCCAGGCTAAACAAGGAGAACACCACTTACTCATACTGGTAATGACCAGGTCCAGAATATTGCTGCCCCTGGTGGGGGTGTGGACAAGCTGATCAAAGGTGTTGGAAATTATGAATTCTAGAAAACATTGAATGAGTTGGCATGAGTAGTTTTCCCAGTTGATGGTGGGGTAGTTGAAATTGCCCACAATTAAGGTATTAGGTTGTACCTTAATATTTTCCAGCATCTTAAGAAATCCTGGGGAAAGGTGGGGGATCTGTAACAAGTTACAACCTGGATTGCAGTCTTGCCCAGTGTTAGTTGCACCTGGATAATTTCTGATGCATTATGTTGAGCAGCTGGCCTGGAGGTGTGGATATCCTTAATGAATATGGACACACCTCCACCTTTAATTTTTTGGTCCAGGTTAGGTGGCTGAAAGATGTGGTATGAAATCTAGCCTGGTAATGCAAGGGTACTCTCTAGAGCCTTGAACCAGGTCTCTGTCACTGCACAGATGTTGATGCTCTCCATTTTAAGGAGTGTTTCGAGTGAGTGCATTTTGATGTTCAGACTTTTAGCACTGAGAAGCATTACCCTCAGAGTTTGCTTGCTTGTATCTGTTACAGTGGTGAATTTAGTATTTGAACTTTGCCTAAAAAAGGCACTATAGGGGTGGAAAGAGCTTTAGCCAGTATCCAGAATCCCAGGGGCAACAGGTGCAGGCCATCTCTGGCAAAGCATCATGGTCTGTCGACCATGTCATCTCAGGCAGACATATACTGGATCTCCTTAGAATGACACCAGAAGCTTAACCAATTGTTGAAGTCAATCATTTTGTCCTTGTATGGTGGTATCCGTCTGGGTGATGGCAGGATGCTACTCAGGGCTAGGGTCATACCTGCCTGGGCTACAAGATCCAAGAGCTCTTCCATGTCTCTTTTCATGTAGTTCAGGGAGGTATGTCTCAGGTCATTCACAACAACATGGACATTTGTACTTGTTGTGGAGTGACCTGAGTGGTTGCATTAAGTGGCAGATCCTGGCACCTGACAGGCAGCTGACAGTAACTTTCTCCTTGTTTAGCCTGGTGAGTGGGACATCAGTGTGCCTGACTATAGGGTCAGCTATGACTAGTGTGTTGGGTACGTTGTTTTGCCTTATGGTATGAGGTTGAGTGGCACACTGATTTTGTGGGCCCCAATCTGGTAGTCTTGTTGATGTCATCCACTTTAGAAGTACTTTTGGACTAAGTGAAAATGTATAAGCTCTGTGGCAGAAATAACTCAATAGGCAGTAGTTCTAATCTCACTACTGGTAATTGGATGCATGTGTGCTTGTGTGAGAATCATGTAGTGTGTGGGTTACACCTTTCTTGACTTCTCTACCACCCTTTACACTTCCCCTGACTCCAATTTTGTAGTCCTGTTGATGTCATTCACCTTAGAAGTACCTTTGTACTAGATGAAAATGTATAAGCTCTGCGGTGCATCTGATAACTGTGTAGCACTATAGTAGAAATAGCTAGATAGGCAAGAGCTCTAATCCCAATACTGTCAACTGTTTTTGTGTGAGGATCATAAATAGTTGTCAACTGTTTTTGCGTGAGGATCATATCTTGTGCAGCTTATACCATTTTGATGTGTGTACCATACACGGCTGGTGACCACCTTACACTGCCATTACTTTATATAATGTGGCATCAGCATCTGCCTCACATGCAGCAAGTTAAACCATTGTACAGTTATCTGTACAGATGTGTCAGGAATATCCAGATGTTTGCAACCTATACATGGTCAGAAGTGGCCTGTGTGTCTTAACAATGCCCATGTATGTGATATCATAGCCAAATAGGCGACAGTGAGTGTACTGACACATATGGCAGCATCAGTTATCATACCTGACTGAAACATCATGCTGATAAGATGTCTGCCACCCTCTCAGGTGGCCAGCCTTGTAGTTGCAATACATGAGTCCAGATGCTTGGTTTTAGAAGTGAACTGCTCATGTTATGGGTCACATTAAAGGTTGGAAGAGGTGTGGACTGACATATTGTGGTTCCAATTTGTATGTATCACAAACATCTTGCATCTTAACAGGACTGTGTACACAATTTATATACACTGTATAATAGTAAGGTGTCACATGTGTCCCTACCTTAGGCCATTTGTCCATCCCATTTTGCTGGCCTCTGTCCAGACATCTTGGCACTGATAAGTTGTGAGGTATGATACAGGAATATTGAGTTCACCTCAGATAGGCCCCATGGTGACCACTGTGATGCAATGCAGTTAAACCCAGCACAAGTGAACATGCACATAAAGCAATATAGCTATTACATAAAGCAATATAGCTATTACTGATAGTTGTGTGCATGGTAAATTGCATGCCCTTCACATGCCTGGGGTATTGCGAGGCCACAACAGAACAATGTCAAACTCACCAGCTTCAGGCTGCTGTCCCATATGCAGACCAGAGGGTCCTAGGTAGTTGTGTGAGGGAGGTACTGTCAACAGACTCACATGTGGCCTTGGATGCAGCATGTCTTCACATTTACAGTACAAAACACAATAATACACAATTTTCAGTCCTCACCATAAATGTGCACCTCTGTGCATTAGAAAACTCCATCCACAACTGCAGTCGGACCTGACACATGGATGTAGATACAATACAGATACATGTATGTCTGATACATTAGTGTACTAATCTCCACTGGGCCCTTAACTACATGCTCCCTGTCCATTGTTTGGGTTCCACCTACCTCCAGCATGTTGGCCTCTGTACCCTGGTGTTGTACTGAGGTGTGTGCCCCAAGGTTGGCTGGGGCTCATATGCTACACAACTTGGTTGTGTGATGGATGACAAAGAGAAATATGAAGCCATTTGTATGATGTGGTGATGACTGTACCCAAGGGTGACAGAGTGGTCACTGCAGCAGATGTCAGTGGGCATGTTGGTGAAGGAAACAGATAATCTGTGGAAGTGATGGGTATGCATGGTGTTAAAAGGAATGCAGACATTGAGATGGTAGTGGAGTTTGCAAAACAGATGGTCATGGCTGTGGTGAATATGTACTATAACATGATGGAGGAGCATATGGTGAGTTACAAGACTGTAGTAAGATGCACACAGGTGAATATATCCAATGTAGGAGGGCCAATTTGAAGGAGATTGGAGACTGTAAAGTGGTGAAGGGGAAACTGTATTTAGGCAGCATAGAATGTTGCTCTGCATGATGATGTTGGTGATCAAGAAGAGGGGGTATGTGGATTCAGCAGCAAGGATCACATGGTGTGAATAGGAAAAGGGTGATCATGAGGTGGAATTCAAGAAAGAGTTAAGACAGACACGAGCTACTAAGGGAGACAGCTAGAAAGATGCTTGGTGTGACATGTGGATGGAGGAAGTAGTACAAGGAGACCTGGTGGTGGACTGAGGAAGTACAAGACAGTATACAGAGAAAGAGGATGGGGAAGAAGGTTCTATAACAGTTTGTGAATTACTGGCTGGTTGTATTCGGCCATTGCATGCTGTCCCAGTTATGGGTGGTCTATCAGCAGCATATGTTTGTATAGGCATTTTGAGACATGTATGCATATATATTTTGAGAAATGTATGCATATATTTATATATATATATATATATATATATGTACACCTCAGTATTTATATATAATATATATATATATTATATACATATATATATGTATCCCCCCCCTTTTTTTATGGGTCGACATTTCAAAATGTCGACATTCATATGGCCGAGAACATATGATCAACATTTATGCGACCATGGGAAAGCGGCATCACTCACTCTGGTGGAAAGGAAAGGATAGGAAAGATCATACAGACACACTCTCAAGTTGGTATGGCTGGTAGTTTGTGGGGATGGGGGGGGGGCGGAGCCGGTGGGTGCAGCAGCAGGGGGCCCCCCCCCCAGCAACATTAAGTTTGTGTTTGTATTTTTTTTGTTTTTACTGATGTGAGGAGATTTTTCAATGACATTTTTTAAAATTTCGGCCATATCAAGTAGACCCAGCTCCATACGTATCTATCTCTCTCTCTCTATGGATGTATATGTTTGTTTTCATGTATATATATTTGTAGATACCAATCCATCCTAAGTGCACAGTGTCTCTTCCCTATTGTAAACTGGCTATAAATTTGGGTATGTTTGAGAAAACATCGTAAAACTATACATCTTAGATGGCTTACTGGCAAATAGCTGTGACCATGGGGTGCAGGGTCCTGGGTTCAAGACCTACAAGAACTGTTGTGTACAGAGGCATTAAGGCAGTTTTGAGCAGCTTTAAGCATGTTTGTGGCTTACCAGTGTGAAAATCTGTGTAGCATTTACGTTTAAGCAATGCTTAAGCATAGTTCAGCCCTGGTAACCATTGATCACATTCCAGTCAGAAAAAATAGCAGGATAATGATATCTGACACATCCAGCTGTTGTCAGAACACTCCCATGTTGAATCAATTTGTTGTCCAAAAATGATCACATTGGTGGTAGTCCAATGGACATAGATGTCCTTATAGGAGGTCTATGAACACAGCTTGACAGCAAACTCTCTTCTGTCCACCACATTGCCACTGCATCATCCAGGAATGAAGAGTTAGGCATGAAACAACTGTCTGATATGGAACAAGGCCAAAACCTCCAAGTGTTTCCAGTCACATCTAGACTACTTACAGGCAATCCCTGCTTGACTGACAATGCAATAATCTGTATGCACCACATGCCATGGATACCTCAACTGCATTACCACATTCAACAGAACATGCTTGGGGACAAGTCCATAACCCAGATACTGGCCACATTATGCAATAAATGTTGAATACATGTCAAAGCACCTCACTGGCCTTTTCAAGAGAAATTCAGATGAGTGGATGATGGATATTACTGTCATCCTGGGGATCACTCATGTGGCAGTAGTTGATAGATGCACTGCTGACAATTTTCAGGTTGCATGATGCCAGGGTAATGTTGAGCCAGTCCACTGTGGCCCATGTAAAAGTATGGTGGACACTCCACAAAATCCAAACAATGTGGTACAATTTTGTGGGGCACATAACATCCACATCAACTACCATTACACACCAACCACATATTATTTAAACATTTCATTAACCAATCAGTTGTACAGAACAACTATAGGGAAAAACAAATAGGATGCTAAAAGAACTTGACTGAACTGCAGATAAACTGCCTGGTATCAATGAGACAGTTGTTTGCACAAACAGTTTTAGTATTTTAATGTGATTTATATAGACTATATAATGTTTTGTCTTCCATCCTGATTATTTTATTGCTTGTTTAAATAATATGTGGTTGAATGTAATGGTAGTCTGATGAAACAATCAGATTGATCGTGAAAGTGCTTACTCTTGTTTTAACTTTGTGGAGTGAATAAAGTACAATTTTACCATCAACCGTGGTGGATCGGCTCAGCATTTTTTTTTACTGGCAAATATGTGTGGTGCATTACTGTGTATATAACTGTTTGTGAGCATGTAAACCTGTAGGTGACATTACATTGTGGCCCTTCTACCCACTCCAATTCCCATTGCCATACTCTGCAGTGCTGGTGATGTAAGGGTACCTTGAGACACTCTTCACCCTATAGGCTCCATGGAGCATGTAGTAACTGCATTACACAATACTAACAATGACTACATAGGTGGGGGTTCCACCCTGAGTCATGGGAAATGTGAGTACATGTGTGTGTATGTGTATGTGAGCCTCTGAAAGTGAGCATATTTATATGAGACAGCATTTTGTGGGCTTAGTCTTCACACACACTGCACATTGTCATACTGTACAAGGACTGGTGATGTTGGCCACAGTACAGGAGCCATGGAACAGTTATCAGGTTACAGTCTGTGTTGCATGAAGTAAATGCATGTCACTGTAGTAGCAACAACTACATAGCCAGGGGTTCTAATCTGAAGAAGCCCAAATCTCCGAACATTTGTGTGTCAGTACAGTATCCTGTGTTTTAGTGTGTACAATGTCCATTTGGAGGGTGGCTCTCACATTTTAGACAGTGGTGCTCCTACTACATATCTCAAGGTCCACTGTATGTGGTCTGCTGGCTCCATCAACTTTACAATTATCTGACACCAATCTTCAGCCTAATAAGGCCTGTGCTGTGTGCATGAACTATATAACAATATGCCCTGATTGACAAGATAGGGCTGCTAAACCCAGGTGTGTCAAATGTGTCTATGTCTGTATGTGTTTGTCAATGTGTATATGTCAGTATGTTATAGTATGTTTTGTCCATTCATACCCAGTACATCCCCCATTGCCATGCTGTACAAGGCCTGGTGATGTTGTTCACTTTACAGGAACCTCAGAACACACCTCAACCTACAAGCTCTGTGGTGTGTGCAATTAAGGCAGAACACATTCGTAGCAATAACTACATAGGTAGGGGTTCTAATCTCAGTGTTGGCAAGTGTGTGTGTGTGTGTGTGTGTGTGTGTGTGTGTGTGTGTGTGTGTGTGTGTGTGTGTGTGTGTGTGTGTATGTGAAGGGATCAGAAAAAACATTTCGCAGGAGTTCATTTGACTGAGACCAAATTGGCAAAAGCTAAAAATGAAAATTAATCATCTTGTGGAAATTCATTTCCCCAAAACTAGTAGTGGCAGTGTAAATGCCCTTTTCCTTACTGTACAGCGATACTGGAGTTAGTATACTGTATGTAGTTGGCGGTGGTCTTTGAGGGCACAGCCCTCCACATTGGGGGTAGTGTTGTGCATATCCCCACGCATAGTATGTTGCTATACTGTCGAGTCTATGTTAAGAGGGTAAGTAGTTGTTAATCTAACTAGGTGTGGGTCTACACCACCCGCAACCTCCAGTGTGGGGGGCCGTACCCCCCACACCACCACAACTATTTATACCAACTCCAGGGTTGTACTATAGTGTGGAAAAGGACATATATCCTGCCACTATTACTTTCAGTAAAATGAAATTTGACAGACTGATTATTTAGTGATTTGAGGTTTTGGAAATTTGGTCTTGGTGGAATTACATTTGCAAAAATGAGTTCTCTGCAAAGTGAAGTACATCCATGTGAACAGTACTGTCTGTGTGTTGCATCGACACAAAAGCCTCTGAGTGTGTGTGTGTTATTCACAAACTTTTGGTGTGTGCCACCCAGTACACTTACCATTGTCCACTGTACAAGAGCTGCTTACATCAGTCAACATGCACTTACCTGTATACATCCCCCAGAACTATCAGCCATGTGGCACATGCAATAACTGTTATACAGACCTGTTACTTGTATTCAGCTGTACCCTGGATATAACACAGTAACTGTGTTACCACACTGCCACACATTTTGTAGGCAAGGCAGCAGGCCAACATCCTCCTGACACACAGACACCTAAAACACAAACAGAATACATTATGGAGACCATCTTTGGACAGTGTTAATAACAGCAATACTGCATCATGGCTGGACAGCTACAAACCCTGATGTGTAAGCATTAAACATGCCTGCTGACAACTCTTTAAACAGCATTACATTGCTAAACTGTAGTACATTCACCCTGTGCATCAGAACCATATTAGGATGTCCGTGCATTAATGGTATGGATAACAGGGATGGGGCACAGGTATCATCATATGCACGGGGTATGGTGTGGGTTTGCCAGAGGCCTAGGCTGAGCTATTTGGTTGATATGTGTGTGTGGGTTAGGGGGTTGTTTTTTTAAACAGGCCATGCAGAGGTGGTATGTGTAAATATGGAGGTGCCCTAGCTTTGATGGTGATGTATGATGTATGTGTGTGTATGGATGCACACAGTTCTGCCATGTGGCTGCCCTATACAAGGGTATGTTGGACAGCTGCAGACCATACATGGCAGGGTGTATAGTTCACTGTGTCTGGCCATGGACATGGGAACTGGGCCTGCCAGGGGTTGCACAGGCACCACCAGGCAGAAGCCCAGATATGGTCCTCTCCCCTGATGATGACAACTGTCTGCTGGATCTGCATCCCTGTTGGGACCAGCCAAGACCACGTGGCCATGGACTGCTGGTGTGGACAGCACCCCCCTGCAGTAGAGCTGCTGGTACTGCTACTATGGGAGCAGAAGTGAGATGTTGCATGGCCATGTAGACCTTCAGCTGTTCATGGTGCTGTCCCACATCCAAGTGGCCGATGCCCTACTCCCACAGCATGCTCTAGCATAGACATCCCACGGTTGAGGATAGCCACCATCTCATCCAACCATCTATCCATGATCTCCACATAATAATGGTAGGCATCTGCAAGATCATGGATGTTGTCACATACAGCAAGAATAGTAACCCTCTGGAGCCTCAGACCATCTCTGGTATAATGTTCAATACATGCCTGTGACTTCATGATGATCTGAAACATGTGTCCAGTGACACCTGCTGTGGCATTTGTGGCAGGGGCATGAGGGCCAGCAGTCCTCCTATGAGCACCCCTGTCCATCCACCTGTGTGGGACCTCACCTGTTATCTGGCTATAGCTGGTGTCTACAGACACACTTGCCATAGTCACCACACTTTCCTGTCCCATGCCACCACCTGCCAACTGTCCCTCATCTATGGCCACTGGTGATGGGTATGTGTGGGCATTGTGACTGTGTACGGGGATGGGGTGGAAAAAAGTGAGATGCTAACCAATGGCACAGATTCAGCCCCTGACAACCCTGCCTGTGCCTCCCTATGCCTATCATTATTGTCAGAGTCTGCAGAGACACTGACATCAGTTTCTCCATGGGAGGGACCCCAACCCATATTGCCACCTGTGAGGGGAAGACAATATATGTAAAGTAAGGGTCTATATTACATCAACGAACATTTAAATGTTCGAATCTCTAAAGGTCGACCTTTAGAGATTGAACATTTAAATGTTCAAAAATGTAATAAAAACAAAATAAACAAAACAAAAATAAAGAAAAGGGTTTTAGCAGGGGTCACCCCCCACACCCCTGCTACTAAAATATACCAACTCCGAGATCACACATCAGTGCACTTCAGTGTGGAAATGGGAAATTTCCCCTTCACTACACTGTAGCGCGATCTTGGAGTTGGTGTATTTAAGTAGGGGGTGCAGGGGGGCTTGCCCAGTGCTTACACCCTTCTTTTTTTGTTTTTATTACTTATATATTTTTTTTATTTTTAAAGATTTTCGAACACGTAAATGTTTGATCTATAAATATAGACCTTTACAGATTCGAACATTTAAGTTTTTGTTGATCTAATATAGACCCGTAAAGTAATACCTGTATGTTATGGTTTACACACACACACACACACACACACACACACACACACACACACACACACACACACACACACTTACAGGTGAGGTGGCACAAAGATATTACACAGACCTCACATTACCCAACAGTTGACACGCATGACACATTGCACTCAACATCATGCATTGCAGCCATTCTTAGTCCCTGTTACTAACAATATACATCTCTAGGATGCATGACTCATGTTAGTACGTGATATCCCTTCCCCTGGAGTACACCACACCCATGTACACATTATTGCTGTGCACCTGTATAGCACGCTGGCATCTACTGTAGACCATACCTCACAACTGCAGAAATCATTGTTGAATGTGTAGATGTATGGCAGTTATGTTTGCTCTGTTCCTCACAACTCCTATGTGTTTGTCTGATGCATAACTGGGATGATATGAGGACTGATGTCACTAATTAATGACTGATATTTCATTTGCAGATCTCATCATCAGCAGTGCATGTATGTGCAATAAAATCCAGTTACACCAATGACCTTCAAAGTTTAATGTGGATATGAGGAGAGTGCACACACCTGTTGACATGACAGCCTCTTCTACGATATGAAATGGGGCCACACTACTGCATTTGAGAACATTACACACATCTGATATGTGACATATGACCTGTGCAATCCAATCAAGAATGAAACAAATGTGTTAGTCATGATGATACTGAATGAGATGCATACAATATGGGGTTTGCATAAGTGTGAACACCCTTAAACCAATGGTTTGTTGAAGCACCTGTTACATGAACTACAGCAGTCACTATTCCTAGGAAGGGGTATATTAGCATGGCACATATTGACTTGGCATTATTTGGTCTGTCTTCACTACAAAGGTCCCCCAAATCTGCCAGATTGCAAGGTCAGGTCATGTGCATAACCATTGGAGGTCACACAGGGGCTTTACTATTGTTGTTGAGTCTGGGTTATGTCTGGCCCAATTTATAACCTTGAATGTGTTCAGATACAGCCATTCTTAGCTAGCTTTGGATGTATGCTTCAGTTCACTGTTGTGTTTGAAGCTTGAAACCCCTCCCCACCCTCAGCCTTATTGCAGATGCTTGACAACTGTGGGCCACATGTGATTGTTATTTTGCAGTGTTCCAAATTCCCTCCACCATGTCTACAGGCCTAGTTCCAACTAATGAACAGCAACCCTAAAGATGTACACTGGCACAAGCAAGCTTCAAGCTGGGGATGGTGGCTCTGTGGTGAAGTGAGGTGTTGCTTGTGCACCACACATATCTTTATGAATACTGTCTATAGGTTTGAAACTTGGTATCATGACACTATTACACATTGCAACACATGCCTTTAGGAGACCTGATGTTATGCTGTTGCTATCTGTACACAGCCCTGGATGGTGTTTCTTGTGGGGAAATTCTGCCTACTTACCCTACCCCATAGGCCACACTTATGCAGAATCCAGGTGATCGTTGCCACAGGTACTACACAGACAGTACTTGCTAGACATTCCTGCAGCTCCCTCAGTGTTGCTGCATGTTTCCTGGCAGCCTCCCTAACCAATTGTCTTCATATTTTGTCATCTGTTTTTGATGGGCATCTGGTTCTTTTCAACATCACTGTTGTCCCATATTTAATATTTTTTTCCCCTACTCCTGACTGCTACATTTCAGATATGGGATCCCTTTGATGCTTTGTAAGATGTGTGCAAACCATGGCTGCTTCTGTTGCAGGCAATGGAGGAATTGTCATGAACATACTTCTTGGACAGCAGACCATTACTTGGTGAGACATTGAGGCCCTGCACTCGATGGCAGATGTGTACTCAAGTAGAGTGACTGCTGTCAGTACATCACAAGCTGCCTCCACAATATGTTATTTTGAGTGTGTGCACGCATATGCATCCAGTGTTTTTTAAGGTTTGTATACCCCATATTTGTTTCCCTATCATATAATTCTATTTTACACATTGTTCATGTTGGGATCACATTACAGGTTGTAAAAGATGTGGAATGTATTACTGTGGTCTGTCGTTGTATATGTCAGAAACAGTTGTCATCTTAATAGGTGTGTGTACACTGTTGTATCCACTGTATAAGGGTAATGTTTCATACATATCCCTACTGTAGCCCATTTGGCCCACCATGTTGTTTGTGTCTGTCCACATATCTTGCACTGAGAGGTTGCGAGGTATACTGCAGGGATCTTACATACCCTTCAGATATGACACCATGGTGACCACTGTGATGCAGTGCAGTTAACATCCAATAAAACTGAACATGCACATCATGAATTATGGGTAGGTGTGATAAATGTGTGCATGGCAAATAGCATGGCCTTAACATGGCCAGTGTATTAGCAAACCTCAACAAAACAATTCCATACTCATCAGCTACAGGCTGCTGTCTCAGTTGTATACCAGAGGAACCTAAATAGTTGTGGGAGAGAGGTAATGTCAGTAACCAGTTATGTGGTCTTGGTACAGTGTGGAAGCAGCATTTCAGCACAGTAACAGTACAACCAACAATACTGCAAAATATGCTAGCTATCACCATAGATGTGCACGTCTGTGCATTACTGAACACCAGCAAGACCTACTATCTCATCTGACATATGCATATAGATACTATACAGATAGAAATGGATAAGAAACAGTGTTCTAGTAATGTGCACTGGGGCCTTACCTGCATGCTCCTCATCAATTGTGTGGGTGCAACCCACCTCCATAATCCTATCTTCAGCTTCATAGGTTGTGCATTGGGCAGCTGCCCCAAGGTTGGTGAGGAGCTCCTCAATGGGTTTTAGTGGGGGCTGGATGGCTGGGCCCCCACCTGTGGCTAGCCGGTCCCTCACTACAGCAGCAGAACATTGACAGGCATGGCTGATGTGGTCGATGGCCCGATGCCGCACCTGTTCATAAGTTCTGTTGTGCAGGCCGACATCATTTACCCTGTGGACCAGATTGTTTCACAGGGCGGTCCTCTCCCGCACATCTTGTGCTCTCTGCTCAAATAACAGCCCATAAAGTTCTATCACAAATTGGGTGATTATGTCATTTTTCACCAACAGAGAATGCCGGGAGGCAAGGCCTCTGCATGTTACCTGGAAGACATAAACAGGAAAAAAGGTCCCAGGACCTCATATAGTTGTCAAATTGCACATCAACAGTGGATATTACTTGCAAATAATCCAAACTACACCATAACTCTCTAATCTATCATGGCTATAGCAGCTTACATTACACTTCTGGCCCTTAGCTATCTTATTTCCCCCAATGTTGGACACTTAATTTCATAATCCTCTATTCTCCATTCAGGTCTGTGTAGAGGGATGACAGTGGCCATCTTCCATGTGGATAGTGTGTGGATGGTGGCAAGTTTGTATTTGACTGTAGTGTGTGATGGAGCTGTGAGCACATGCCTGAGTTCATGTAAAAGGCAGACAGTGATGTTATTATGCCCCATGGAGACTTGCTGTTGTTGCCATCAGTAGGCAATGTGTACATGCTCACCATTGGTGAGCAGAGGAGTATGGTTGATGTGTATATTCTCCTATACAAATAGGGTGGAGAGGGTGGCGATGTTCCCCTCCTAACCTGTCTGATAGAAGTTATCTATATCCTTGGCTTGAGTGCATGAGGTGTGCTTTACCCACAGTACAGTGTGAATCGTGTTGTTGCATCTGAGACTGACAACATATGTGGAGACACTGTTGCAATTGGCCTTGATGGTGTGGATATGTCAAATTTGTAGTCATAGTCAGCCTTACAGGAAGTCACCTGTAAACTTACATGCTTGCTCAGATAGAGGTGGACTTGCTTCCAAGTTGTTGCCTGCACCTATGTGTCCCTGTACAGCCAATATAGCAACCTATTATGTGGTTTGTGTATTGCTGCTGTCTACCAAAGGGGATTACTCTAGCTTGCTTGAGGCTGGTTTTACAGGTCAGGTACTGCTGAGTCCATATAGCTACAGTGGATATAAAGTGTACATAACTCCTGTTACAATGCCTGGTATTTGTGCAATTGAAACATGACACCACAATAACTCATTTCAAAACAATTCCCACCTTTAATGTGACCTATAGCCTGTACAATTCAATTGAAAACTTAAAAATCTGGTCTGTGACAACATATGGAAATAATAATCAGTAAAATAAGCCAGTTGAATGAGTGTGCACACCCTTAAACTGATATGTTGTGTAAGCACCTGTTGATATGGTTGCAGCATTCATTTGTCTTGGTTTGGACACTAACATCATGGCACATCTTCACTTGGCAATAGTTTCTCACCTTCCTTGAAACAGTATTGTTTGTTTTTCAATGGAATTGTACAGGTTAGAGGTCACATTCAAGATGAGAAACATTTTGAAATTATTTTCTGTGGTCTCATTATCATACAGCACACAAACCTGGCATTCCAACAGGGGTGTGTACACTTTTGATATCCACTGTATATAGGTGTTGATATAGCTGTTAGTGGTAGGCATGGACAGAGGGTCATAACACAGTTGGATACTTCTCCGGTTACTACCTGACAATCATGCCTACTCTAGTACCCATACCAGTGTCAGGTCAATGCAACAACCAGTAGCTGTACACTTTTATGTCTGTTGTATGCACTGACACTGATATTACACACATGTGCAACATGCACAACCTATTTACCTGACTGCTTGAAACCCATGTTATTAGTTTTGTGCCTTCCAGCTGAACATACCCATACATACATCTGCTCAGAGGATGCCTGGTATACATTTATCTTCTATGTTAGTATGGCACACTCTATTTACAGTCTTGCTGCTCAAACATACTTCTCAACATGTTAAAGCAGGACTTGTGGACAATGGCACACATAAATGGGATACAAAAGTGACATTAGTACTGATACTGTATTAATATAGCTGCAGCATACATTAGTAAGTTGATTGAACAGTAGGCTTTCAAAATAAGCAGATGAAGAAATCAAACAGCTGCTAGGTCTCCAAAAAGATCATTTAATGTAACCAGGCAAAGTAAAAATCCATAATATCTTCCAAGCGCTTTCACTCGACCACATGCAAGCTTTCTCAAGGCAAACAACATTGCTGAAAGTTCATTCACATTAAATACTTCCAGAATCATTACATGACTTCCTGTGAACCTTTCCCAACAGGAAAATCACCATATAAGGAAATTCTAAAATACATTCTTGTTATCATTAAAAATAATTCATTTTCTAAAAATAATTGATTTTCTAAAAATGTCTTGGCGACTGAATAGTAAAATGAACTTAAAATTGAATACAAACTATTAAAATGTGTCATAAAACAATTCTGTAAAATGTTTTTATAGATGTTCTTCGTCTCCCATTGCTGCAGTCCTGACATATGGGTATTCCGCTGTCCACCATCGGCCCGAATACCAAAGGGCTAGAACCGGCATCGGTCATCGGCGCCCGAGACTGACGTCAGTACGTGTCAGTACAAATGCGCATGACTGACGCCATAACCTCAGTCTTTCTTGCTGCATGGTCCTAAGCAGAAGCAGAATTTGCAAGTGCCGTTCGGCGTTCTGGAATTGTCGGTTTTCGAGTTTCAGACCGGAGACCAAGTTGGGCTAAGTACCCCGTTGGGGACACTTTTGTCTTTTTCTTGCCTCAGTATTGACGGATGCCAGAAAAAGTTAATAACTGTATTTCTTGTGGGAAACAGATTCCTCATAGGGATTACCATTCACTCTGCATTCCTTGTTTAGGGCCTGAGCACGACGTTGTTGGGTGTCGCTTTTGTGCTACTTTTAACAAGCGTACTATTAAACGTCGGTTGGACTGTGCTAGGCTGGTGTTTGGTAAACGTTGTAATTATAACATGCCGTCGGATTCTCCGACGACTGGTTCTTCTAAGAAACGCAAAGAAAAGTCTTTGCGGTCCAAACAGGATGAGGCGTCCACTCCGGACGCTGGTTCTGTAGTACCACTGGCTTCTTCAGCGGCTCCTTCTGAGAGTTTACCTGAGTCTCAAGGGGAGCCTTTGTTACTGCAGGAAGTGGCTTCTCCTGTGTTAGGCCAGGCTGAGGGTGCTTCTCTGATGTCAGTGGTTCCCTCCCCTCATAGGGTAGTTAGGCCTCCTCCTTCTCAAAGCAGAGCCCATTCTAAGTCTAAGTCTGCCCCTGTTGGTGCTAGTCCTCAGGGTCCAGCTCCTAGGAAGCACATGTTAAAGATGGCTGAAGATTTGATTACTTTAATTAGGGGTTCTATGCCCCCTCCTGTGAAGAGGCCCAGGGTAGAGACAGAGTTGGAGGGTTTGGTTCAGTCTTCCAATGAGTCAGATTCCTCTGTAGAAGAACTTCAGGATTTCCCTCCTTATTCTGATTCGGAGGCTGAGGACTCTACTCCCTCGTCCCCTCCAGAAGATTTTTCTTTCTCTGAGACTTTGCATTCCATGAGGGAACATTTCAAATGGGAGGGCCAGGATTATTCTGATTCTCGTAAAAGACTAAGAGAATTCCTGTTTTTGCCTCAGCATAGGCCCTTGGCTATTCCCCCTGTACTGAATGTTGTTCAGGATGTGTTTTCTGAGGCTGCCCTTAACCCAGATTCTCTGCCTCCTGCCCTGGTTAAACCAGATAGATACTACAGGGTTCCGGAAGCTCACAAGTACTTATATAAGAGTCCTAGGGCTGATCCAGAAACTATTACTCAGGGCCCCAAAGGGGTTAGGGCTTCTGTGGTTAGGAATCCAGTTCCTCTGGACAAGGATGCTAGGGCCCTGGATAGGTGGGGTAAAAAACTGTATACCTCTTCGACTTTGGCTATGAGAGCTTTAAATTGTCAGTTTCATATGCTCTGGTATCAAAATTATTTGCTGGGCCAATTGAAATGTAAAGTAGATGCTTTAGCTGAAGGTATTGAATGTAAGGAGCTTCAGGATTTGGTGCATGCTTCAGACCAAGTTGGTAAGCATTCTTTGCAGTGTGGTTTTGATGCTTTACAGGCTTCTTCCAGGGTGGCTGCTACTAGTTCAGTTATTCGTAGGCATGCTTGGCTTAAAGATCAGACCTTGTCAGAGCATGTTAAGGCTCGAATTATGGATGCTCCTACAATCTGATGTTCTTTTGGCCCTCCAGTAGAATCAGTTTTGAAAAAATGGAGGAAAAAGCTAAGTCTATGCAGACAGTTAAGGACTTTTTACAGGTTCAGCCCCCTAAGTTCAGTAGGAATTGGCCTGCTAAGGGATGGTCTTTCCCCTCTTCGGATTATCAATCTAGGGGCAGGTCGAGGCGAGGTAGAGGTAGGGCTTCCTCTCAGGGCCCTGTTACTTCTAGGTCTTTGGGTTCTTCTACCCCTTCTGCTGGGGTGGGCAGGGGTCAGTCCTTTCGGAAACAGACCCAATGACCCGTGTCTTCAGCTGCCGGACTCTGCCTTGCTGGCAGCCCCTCTAGGAGGAAAACTGCGACTTTTCAAAAGGAATTGGCATTTGGTTACCCAAGACAAATGGGTGTTGGACATAATAAATCGAGGCTACAAATTTTATTTTCACACATTTCCTCCTTTCAAAGGTATGCCGGATGTGCCTCGTCAGCAAAGACTGGAAGCACAGACTCAAATTTCTTCTCTGCTTCAGTTGGAAGCAATACAGGCAGTACCTTCTGCAGAAAGAGGCACAGGGTTTTATTCCCGTCTTTTCTTAGTGCCAAAGAAAGGAAATACTTGGAGACCAATTCTGGACTTGTCCATTCTAAATACCTTTCTGGAAATTCCAAAATTCAAGATGTTAACACTGCAACAGCTGTTACCTATGCTGGGCAAAGATCACTGGATGGTGACTCTGGATCTCAAGGAGGCCTATCTTCACATTCCTATCAGGCCCAGTTGCAGGAAATTCCTGAGATTTCGGAATGGGAATTTGCATTACCAGTTCTCTGCATTGCCCTTTGGCTTGTCTACTGTGCCCAGGGTATTCACAAAAGTCCTGGCTCCAGTGATAGCTTTTCTCAGGCTACAAGGAATTCAAATTTATCCTTATCTGGACGACTGTTTGATTCTGGCTCAAGGCAAGCACGAACTTCTTCAACATCTGCAGTATGTAATGACAGTTTTAAGATGCCTAGGGTATTCTGTGAACGAAATAAAGTCCAGTCTAGTACCCTCACAAGAGATGTGTTTTCTGGGTGTGAAACTGAATACAGCTGCTCAGATGGCATTTCTTACCCCGGACAAACAAAGGAATCTTCACCTATACTTCCAACAGCTATCAGTAATGTCCAGGCTGACTGCAAGGACAGTCCTTCAAGCTTTGGGGTTCATGGCATCTTGCATTCTAGTACTTCCCAATGCCAAACTGCATATGAGGAAGCTACAATGGTATCTCAAAAGCGTTTGGACTCAACACTGCCACGATTTGGACACTGTCATTCGGATTCTACCTTGCATTCAGAGAGAATTTCTGTGGTGGGCTTGGGAATGTCACCTAAACAAGGGGCTCTCTGTGACCCAACCAGAGGCAAGTCAGATATTAATGACAGACGCCTCGGAGTCAGCCTGGGGAGCTCATTTCAAAGGAAAATGGATTCAAGACCTTTGAGCCCCAGAGCTGCTTCACTTGCATATCAACATGAAAGAGATGCTGGCAGTTCAATTTGCTTTGGAAGGATTCAAAAGCCTACTTCAACCAGGACTGGTGTTGATTCGAACAGACAACACGACTGTCATGTGGTACATCAACAAGCAAGGGGGCACTCATTCTTACCCTCTTTGCAGACAAGCAATGCTGTTATGGGAAACTGCTTTGAATCTGCACATCACTCTTCGAGCACAGTTTCTGCCAGGAGCACAAAATTCTTTAGCAGATGTTCTGAGCAGACAGATTGTGGATCCTCACGAATGGAAGTTGGACCCTCAGATATTTCTTCAGTTGACAATGGCTTGGGGAACTCCGGACATAGATCTGTTCGCTTCTCCTCTGAATTTCCAACTGCCACTGTTTTGCACAAGGCTATTTCATCCAAAAGCCTGGAAAATAGATGCACTGTCCTTCAGTTGGAGCAACCTTCACGTGTATGCTTTTCCTCCTTTGCCTCTTCTTCCGAAGGTGCTGTTGAAAGTCAGGAGGGACAAACCTTGCATGATCCTTATAGCACCGGATTGGCCTCGTCAGCATTGGTACCCTCTGTTGAGGAGCTTAATTCAGGAACCACCTTGGCCATTACCACAGATTCCTCACTTATTGTCTCAGGAAAACAATCATTTTCTCAATGTCAGGGTGCAATCCCTACACCTGACAGCCTGGCGCAGTCTGTTTTAGGGAAGGAGGACCTTCAGCTCCCTCAACAAGTTTTGGATGTTATTTTGGAAGCCAGGCGTCCTAGTACTCGAAAAGTTTATGCTGGTAAATGGAAGAGATTTTTTCTTTGGAGTTCAGCTAAAGGCTTTGATGTCAAATTCCCTAATTTGAGTTGTACATTGCAATATTTGACTATTTTATTGGACAAGGGTTTGTCTTTCTCTTCTGTAAAAGTGCATGCTGCAGCTATTTCTGCTCACTATGATTGTGACCCTCCTTTATTTTCACATCCATTGGTTAAACAGTTTCTTAGAGGGGCAAAGAATATCAGACCCCCATGGAGGGCTCCTACTCCTACCTGGGATCTTAATTTTGTTTTGAAAAAGCTGACTCTGCCTCCTTTTGAACCTGCAGCTACAGCTGAATTGCAGTTGTTGTCCTGGAAGACTGCTTTTTTATTGGCTGTTACTTCTGCTAGAAGGGTATCGGAATTACAGGCCCTCATGGCAGTGGAACCTTTTCTGATTTTTCACAATGACAGAGTTTCCTTACGTACTAATCCTACTTTTCTGCCTAAAGTGATTTCTAATGTGGCATTGAACCAATCTATACATTTGCCTACTTTTTATGCTAACCCCCAAAATGAAGGGGAAAAAGTTTTGCATTCTTTGGATGTACATAGGCAGTTGAGGTATTATTTGAGCAGAACCAGAGAGTTCAGAAGATCTCAACAATTATTTGTTTCTTTTGCTTTGACTTCACGAGGGAAAGCTGTCTCGAAACAAACTATTTCCAAGTGGATTGGCCATTATATTGCTTTTTGTTACTCTCATCATGGAGAGGATGTTCTGGCTGGGATCAGGCCTCATTCTACTAGGGCTACGGCCACTTCTACTGCTTTTTTGAGAGGGGTAGCTACTAAAGACATTCTAGAAGCATCTACTTGGAGTTCTGTACATACCTTTACAAAGCATTATCATTTACCTCTTTATTCTAGGTCTAGGGCTGGGTTTGCCACTGCAATCTTACAGGGCATGTCTGCAGCTCCTACTGCTCTTTAGTTGACCAGCCTCCCTTTTTTCCGTTGCTCTGGGATTCTACCCATATGTCAGGACTGCAGCAATGGGAGACGAAGAACATAGTACAGTTTTGTACCTACCATAAATGTAGATGTTCGAGGATCTCCATTGCTGCAGTCCAATTATCCCTCCCTTCTTCCCCCTTTTTCTTTTTAGGTTGGGGTTTGGGTGGTGTTTTTTGCATTCTGACGTCTGAGGCAAGAAAGACTGAGGTTATGGCGTCGGTCATGCGCCTTTGTACTGACACGTACTGACGTCAGGCTCGGGCGCCGATGACCGACGCCGGTTCTAGCCCTTTGGTATTCGGGCCAATGGTGGACAGCGGAACACCCATATGTCAGGACTGCAGCAATGGAGATCCTCGAACATCTACATTTATGGTAGGTACAAAACTGTACTTTTTATAATACAAATAAGTGCAGTAACCCCTTTTAACCATCGGGGGCAAAATCAAAACTCCAATTTAAAACCTAGAGTTAGTAACTGGCATTGTAAAACATTTCTTATCTGAATTGCCAATGTATAACATTCCATATATCATATTATAAAATCTTATGGATTCAAAAGTGAATAAAACAATAGATGTCATGTTCTGCTAAACTGTGTTATAGACGAGCTTGTCTCTATTTCAAAACACTAGTGATGTTGAGGGTGTCATTCAGACCTGGGTATCTAGTAGTGTCTAACCGGAGCTGCCAAAATAGCTCACGGTATTCTAATTTTGACTCCCAACTACCCCCTCTTATATCCGGTTGTACCTGTTCCAACACCATAAACTTTATGTCCATGTCCTTACACGTCAAGGAGTGTTTATAAAAGGCATTACTTTCCTTCCTCACATTGATGTCATTGAAGTGTTCGTAAACACTTCTCCTAAACACCCTTTCGGTTTTCCCAATGTAAAAAGCATGGCACGTAACACAGCAACCAAGCTAGACCACACCCTTGGATCCACAGTTAAAATGTTTGTTGGAACGGAACTTAAATCTTCTAGAGGGAAGGTAGTAGGACCCCAAATTTAGCATAGCGTGACATTGCTTGCACATCCCACAGGGATAAGTGCCTAATTTCTTTCTATTGTGATTCTGTGGATCCTCTAACCTAATATCTAAAAGTTCTTTCAAATTCCTGCCCCTTTTCCTAACAAAATAGGGGTAACTGGGCATAGAATTCTTAAGATCTTCCTGAAGTCTGAGAATGGGCCAATATTTCTTGATAATCTTCTCGATTTGATCTGAGTTGTTGGAGAAAGTGTGTATAAAACTATTTTTTCCTTGTAAAATGTGTTTTGAAGGGTTTGGGGACATCTCATTAACCCCCACCCCCAATAAAGGAGGATATTTATTTGCCCACTTCTCAGAAATTTCTACAACTAGTGCTTCTACCAGGGCTTCCGGATATTGTTTGCCCATAAAGAATCCCTTTAAAATGGAAACTTCCTCATTGAAAAGTTCATCTGTTCTGGACATTCGTTTAGCCCTAATTAGTTGACCCTTCACTATTGCTTTCTTTTGATAGAAGGGATGTCCACTGTGGTAATTCAGGAATGCATTTGAAAAAGTGCTTTTCCTGTAAATCTTAGACTGAAAACAACTATTTGAATAATCCTTCACTAGTGAAATGTCTAAATAATCGAGTTGGTGTTTACTGATATTATAAGTAAAACTAAAAAATGTGGTCGTCCTGTTGATGTAATCTATGAATTCCATTAAACTTCATTCGTTTCCCATCCACATAAAGGAGATATCGTCCAGAAATCTTCTATAGTATAAGATGTCCTGATACCATGTACTGGTAAAAATATATTTCTTTTCCCATTGGTATAATACCAAATTTGCGTACATGGAGGCACAAAAGGCACTCTCTTATAAAGACATACTCTTGTAAACACTCCTTGACGTGTAAGGACATGGACATAAAGTTTATGGTGTTGGAACAGGTACAACCGGATATAAGAGGGGGTAGTTGGGAGTCAAAATTAGAATACCGTGAGCTATTTTGGCAGCTCCAGTTAGACGCTACTAGATAACCAGGTCTGAATGACACCCTCAACATCACTATTGTTTTGAAATTGAGACAAGCTTGTCTATAACACAGTTTAGCAAAACATGACATCTATTGTTTTATTCACTTTTGAATCCATAAGATTTTATAATATGATATATGGAATGTTATACATTGGCAATTCAGATAAGAAATGTTTTACAATGCCAGTTAGTAACTCTAGGTTTTAAATTGAAGTTTTGATTTCGCCCCCGATGGTTAAAAGGGGTTACTGCACTTATTTGTATTATAAAACTATAAAAACATTTTACAGAATTGTTTTATGACACATTTTAATAGTTTGTATTCAATTTTAAGTTCATTTTACTATTCAGTCACCAAGACATTTTTAGAAAATGAATTATTTTTAGAAAATGAATTATTTTTAATAATAACAAGAATGTATTTTGGAATTTCCTTATATGGTGATTTTCCTGTTGGGAAAGGTTCACAGGAAGTCATGTGATGATTTTAGAAGTATTTAAGGTGAATGAACTTCCAGCAATGTTGTTTGCCTTGAGAAAGCTTGCATGTGGTCAAGTGAAAGCGCTTGGAAGATATTGTGGATTTTTACATTGCCTGGTTACATTAAAGGATCTTTTTGGAGACCTAGCAGCTGTTTGATTTCTTCATGTGCTTATTTTGAAAGCCTTTGTTTACATACTTCCGGGTCCTGTGGTGCCAAGTGATTTTCATTCTTGGTTTGATTTTGCTTTTAGTTTTGGTGTTTTTTGTCGACTTTTGCACATGGCAGAAGGAACGGAAGCCAGCGGCTTCACCCACACTCCGGCAGTACTGAGAACCGATTGTGAAGATGCTGAAACAGCCCCAGTTTCTAGGGCTGAGTTTAAACAGGTTTTAACACTATTGACACAATTGACTTCTGTGGTACAACAGCAGACACAACTAACAGTTTCCCAGATACCTGGGGACCAACAACAATTCAACAATCCCCCCAGAACACTTGCTGAAGTGATTGGGTCTGGAAATGCTACAAGGAATGCTGAGAGAGGGGGCAATCACAGTAATTCGAATTTGAATTGTTTTGACTATGTTAAATCAAACAACCAGACTGCTCCTGTGTCAAATGAGCAGAGGAAGTCCTTTGACTTCAAATCTTGGACAAAACAACAGTTTAATTTCAGAAAAGGTACTGTGCTTCATGATAATTATAAAAATCTTGATAATGTCTTTTTTGATTTTAAAGACAAACTGTATTCTTATAAGAACAAACAGATGGAAGTTGATTATTTAAATGAGTGTATTAATGTACAGAGAATTCCTAAGGGCTTGAGGTTTTTTTAAGTTCCCTAACAATGTACAATATGGTTCTGATTTATATGACCAACTTTGTGAAATTTTCAACAAAGCAGGTTTAGACATGTTAAAATGCATGGTGATGGACTATGAGAAAAAAATGACTTTTTTGTTAAAAGATTTAGATGAGCTCAACGCAAATATGTTAAAAGATGAAACTTTTAGCTCAGTTAAGAGGGACTATGATAAGTTGTTTAGTTATGTAGACCAGCATTGTTTTAGGGTACTTAATCGAAAAATTAGGAAATTAGAGAGGGACCTAATTGAATATAAGGAAGGTAGAGCCCACCCCCTCCCAATTATAAAAGGAAGAAGCAACAACAACACTACTGAAAATGTCTTTTATGAAAGGGGAGAAAGTAATAGGCAAGGGGAACCTACAAGTGAAGGAAATGATAATCTCAGAAGAAGTGAGAGAATAGCACAGAAGAATAGGAATGTAACTACCCAGGATTTTCATTACCGCCAGAAGAGAGGAGGCGAAGGAACAATACAACAGTTGGAATCACCCGACGAACAAATTTCAAGAACTACAGTGAATGAGGACAATAGCACAACATTATTTCAAGAGAAACAAATCAAACATAAGAAAGACAATTTTACTATTTTTAATTACACTGATCTATCAATAACAGACAATTTTTTTAGTTTACTTTCCAAGGGTTTTCATTATGTTCCCCTTAGGCCTTCCCCCATGGTTACAACCTTGATTGATTTAAAGCTTTTCATGTGGCAGCTCAATTTTAACTTATTGTTTAAAGATGAACGAAACTTTGAAAAGACTCTTACAAGAAAAAGTACCTTCAACCTGCCTGTCCACCCCACCATTAAAATTTTTGAGGAGTTGGTTGAGACTGACATTAGGAAACTTAAGGAGAAAGATTATTTTAAAACAACTGACAATATTACTGAGGATGAGTTGACTTTAATTAAAAAGCTCAAAATGGAGGGGTGTAGGGTTATGAAACCGGACAAGGGGGGAGGTGCTGTCTTGATGTACACCTGGGACTATGAGGCTGCCTTGCACACTGTGTTACAGGATACTGAACAATATGAACTTGTCTCAAGAAATGAGATCAATATAGCTCAAGCTAAAATAAATTATTCACTATATGACCATTTAATGCAAAATGCCATTAATGAGAAGTTATATAACTATTTATTAGTAAAAAAACCCAAGGTTGCCCACATTTTTGGAATTCCAAAGACACATAAGAACTTGAACCCCCTGAAATTTAGACCTATAGTTTCAGGGGGTGGAAGTGTCACAGCACCCTTAGCCAAATGTATCGATTTCTCCTTAAAACAACATGTAGAGAAAATTAAACACATATGTAAGGATTCATGGGACTACCTCAAAGGAGTGGATCAGAGTTTATTTTTACCTGAAATGTTTATGGTCACTGTGGATGTGGTCGACTTATTTCCTAGTATTCCACACAACACAGGCCTGGAGTGGTTAGGAACTTACTTATCTAATGAAGTCCAACTTGGGGCCAAGTTTACTAATTTAATTCTGGAATTTATGGAATTAGTTCTAAAAAATAACTTCATTCATTTTAAGGGGGAATTTTATCGTCAGAAAAAAGGTGTGGCAATGGGTGCCTCTTGTGCCTCCATGTATGCAAATTTGGTATTATACCAATGGGAAAAGAAATATATTTTTACCAGTACATGGTATCAGGACATCTTATACTATAGAATATTTCTGGATGATATCTCCTTTATGTGGATGGGAAACGAACGAAGTTTAATGGAATTCATAGATTACATCAACAGGACGACCACATTTTTTAGTTTTACTTATAATATCAGTAAACACCAACTCGTTTATTTAGACATTTCACTAGTGAAGGATTATTCAAATAGTTGTTTTCAGTCTAAGATTTACAGGAAAAGCACTTTTTCAAATGCATTCCTGAATTACCACAGTGGACATCCCTTTTATCAAAAGAAGGCGATAGTGAAGGGTCAACTAATTAGGGCTTCACGAATGTCCAGCACGGATGAACTTTTCAATGAGGAAGTTTCCATTTTAAAGGGATTCTTTATGGACAAACAATATCCAGAAGCCCTGGTAGAAGCACTAGTTGTAGAAATTTCTGAGAAGAGGGCAAATAAATACCCTCCTTTATTGGGGGTGGGGGTTAATGAGATGTCCCCAAACCCTTCAAAACACATTTTACAAGGAAAAAATAGTTTTATACACACTTTCTCCAACAACTCAGATCAAATCGAGAAGATTATCAAGAAATATTGGCCCATTCTCAGACTTCAGGAAGATCTTAAGAATTCTATGCCCAGTTACCCCTCTTTTGTTAGGAAAAGGGGCAGGAATTTGAAAGAACTTTTAGATATTAGGTTAGAGGATCCACAGAATCACAATAGAAAGAAATTAGGCACTTATCCCTGGGGGATGTGCATGCAATGTCCACTATGCTAAATTCGGGGTCCTACTACCTTCCCTCTAGAAGATTTAAGTTCCGTTCCAACAAACATTTTAACTGTGGATCCAAGGGTGTGGTCTATCTTGGTTGCTGTGTTACGTGCCATGCTTTTTACATTGGGAAAACCGAAAGGGTGTTTAAGAGAAGGGTTTACGAACACTTCAATGACATCAATGTGAGAAAGGAAAGTAATGCCTTTTATAAACACTCCTTGACGTGTAAGGACATGGACATAAAGTTTATGGTGTTGGAACAGGTTCAACCGGATATAAGAGGGGGTAGCTGGGAGTCAAAATTAGAATACCGTGAGCTATTTTGGCAGCTCCGGTTAGACGCTACTAGATACCCAGGTCTGAATGACACCCTCAACATCACTAGTGTTTTGAAATTGAGACAAGCTCGTCTATAACACAGTTTAGCAGAACATGACATCTATTGTTTTATTCACTTTTGAATCCATAAGATTTTATAATATGATATATGGAATGTTATACATTGGCAATTCAGATAAGAAATGTTTTACAATGCCAGTTAGTAACTCTAGGTTTTAAATTGGAGTTTTGATTTCGCCCCCGATGGTTAAAAGGGGTTACTACACTTATTTGTATTATAAAACTATAAAAACATTTTACAGAATTGTTTTATGACACATTTTAATAGTTTGTATTCAATTTTAAGTTCATTTTACTATTCAGTCGCCAAGACATTTTTAGAAAATGAATTATTTTTAGAAAATGAATTATTTTTAATGATAACAAGAATGTATTTTAGAATTTCCTTATATGGTGATTTTCCTGTTGGGAAAGGTTCACAGGAAGTCATGTGATGATTCTAGAAGTATTTAATGTGAATGAACTTCCAGCAATGTTGTTTGCTTTGAGAAAGCTTGCATGTGGTCGAGTGAAAGCGCTTGGAAGATATTGTGGATTTTTACATTGCCTGGTTACATTAAAGGATCTTTTTGGAGACCTAGCAGCTGTTTGATTTCTTCATCTGCTTATTTTGAAAGCCTTTGTTTACATGCTTCCGGGTCCTGTGGTGCCAAGTGATTTTCATTCTTGGTTTGATTTTGCTTTTAGTTTTGGTGTTTTTTGTCGACTTTTACACATGGCAGAAGGAACGGAAGCCAGCGGCTTCACCCACACTCCGGCAGTACTGAGAACCGATTGTGAAGATGCTGAAACAGCCTCAGTTTCTAGGGCTGAGTTTAAACAGGTTTTAACACTATTGACACAACTGACTTCTATGGTACAACAGCAGACACAACTAACAGTTTCCCAGATACCTGGGAACCAACAACAATTCAACAATCCCCCCAGAACACTTGCTGAAGTGATTGGGTCTGGAAATGCTACAAGGAATGCTGAGAGAGGGGGCAATCACAATAATTCAAATTTGAATTGTTTTGACTATGTTAAATCAAACAACCAGACTGCTCCTGTGTCAAATGAGCAGAGGAAGTCCTTTGACTTCAAATCTTGGACAAAACAACAGTTTAATTTCAGAAAAGGTACTGTGCTTCATGATAATTATAAAAATCTTGATAATGTCTTTTTTTGATTTTAAAGACAAACTGTATTCTTATAAGAACAAACAGATGGAAGTTGATTATTTAAATGAGTGTATTAATGTACAGAGAATTCCTAAGGGCTTGAGGTTTTTTAAGTTCCCTAACAATGTACAATATGGTTCTGATTTATATGACCAACTTTGTGAAATTTTCAACAAAGCAGGTTTAGACATGTTAAAATGCATGGTGATGGACTATGAGAAAAAAATGACTGTTTTGTTTAAAGATTTAGATGAGCTCAACGCAAATATGTTAAAATATGAAACTTTTAGCTCAGTTAAGAGGGACTATGATAAGTTGTTTAGTGATGTAGACCAGCATTGTTTTAGGGTACTTAATCAAAAAATTAGGAAATTAGAGAGGGACCTAATTGAATATAAGGAAGGTAGAGCCTACCCCCTCCCAATTATAAAAGGAAGAAGCAACAACAACACTACTGAAAATGTATTTTATGAAAGGGGAGAAAGAAATAGGCAAGGGGAATCTACAAGTCAAGGAAATGATAATCTCAGAAGAAGTGAGAGAATAGCACAGAAGAATAGGAATGTAACTACCCAGGATTTTCATTACCCCCAGAAGAGAGGGAGGGGGCGAAGGGAACAATACAACAGTTGGAATCACCCGACGAACTAATTTCAAGAACTACAGTGAATGAGGACAATAGCACAACATTATTTCAAGGGAAACAAATCAAACATAGGAAAGACAATTTTACTATTTTTAATTACACCGATCTATCAATAACAGACAATTTTTTTAGTTTACTTTCCAAGGGTTTTCATTATGTTCCCCTTAGGCCTTCCCCCATGGTTACAACCTTGATTGATTTAAAGCTTTTTATGAGGCAGCTCAATTTTAACTTATTGTTTAAAGATGAACGAAACTTTGAAAAGACTCTTACAAGAAAAAGTACCTTCAACCTGCCTGTCCACCCCACCATTAAAATTTTTGAGGAGTTGGTTGAGACTGACATTAGGAAACTTAAGGAGAAAGATTATTTTAAAACAACTGACAACATTACTGAGGATGAGTTGACTTTAATTAAAAAGCTCAAAATGGAGGGGTGTAGGGTTATGAAACTGGACAAGGGGGGAGGTGCTGACTTGATGTACACCTGGGACTATGAGGCTGCCTTGCACACTGTGTTACAGGATACTGAACAATATGAACTTGTCTCAAGAAATGAGATCAATATAGCTCAAGCTAAAATAAATTATTCACTATATGACCATTTAATGCAAAATGCCATTAATGAAAAGTTATATAACTATTTATTAGTAAAAAAACCCAAGGTTGCCCAGATTTATGGAATTCCAAAGACACATAAGAACTTGAACCCCCTGAAATTTAGACCTATAGTTTCAGGGGGTGGAAGTGTCACAGCACCCTTAGCCAAATTTATCGATTTCTCCTTAAAACAACATGTAGAGAAAATTAAACACATATGTAAGGATTCATGGGACTACCTCAAAGGAGTGGATCAGAGTTTATTTTTACCTGAAATGTTTATGGTCACTGTGGATGTGGTCGACTTATTTCCTAGTATTCCACACAACACAGGCCTGGAGTGGTTAGGAACTTACTTATCTAATGAAGTCCAACTGGGGGCCAAGTTTACTAATTTAATTCTGGAATTTATGGAATTAGTTCTAGAAAATAACTTCATTCATTTTAAGGGGGAATTTTATCGTCAGAAAAAAGGTGTGGCAATGGGTGCCTCTTGTGCCTCCATGTACGCAAATTTGGTATTATACCAATGGGAAAAGAAATATATTTTTACCAGTACATGGTATCAGGACATCTTATATTATAGAAGATTTCTGGACGATATCTCCTTTATGTGGATGGGAAATGAACAAAGTTTAATGGAATTCATAGATTACATCAACAGGACGACCACATTTTTTAGTTTTACTTATAATATCAGTAAACACCAACTCGATTATTTAGACATTTCACTAGTGAAGGATTATTCAAATAGTTGTTTTCAGTCTAAGATTTACAGGAAAAGCACTTTTTCAAATGCATTCCTGAATTACCACAGTGGACATCCCTTCTATCAAAAGAAGGCGATAGTGAAGGGTCAACTAATTAGGGCTTCACGAATGTCCAGCACGGACGAACTTTTCAATGAGGAAGTTTCCATTTTAAAGGGATTCTTTATGGACAAACAATATCCGGAAGCCCTGGTAGAAGCACTAGTTGTAGAAATTTCTGAGAAGAGGGCAAATAAATATCCTCCTTTATTGGGGGTGGGGGTTAATGAGATGTCCCCAAACCCTTCAAAACACATTTTACAAGGAAAAAATAGTTTTATACACACTTTCTCCAACAACTCAGATCAAATCGAGAAGATTATCAAGAAATATTGGCCCATTCTCAGACTTCAGGAAGATCTTAAGAATTCTATGCCCAGTTACCCCTCTTTTGTTAGGAAAAGGGGCAGGAATTTGAAAGAACTTTTAGATATTAGGTTAGAGGATCCACAGAATCACAATAGAAAGAAATTAGCCACTTATCCCTGGGGGATGTGCAAGCAATGTCACGCTATGCTAAATTCGGGGTCCTTCTACCTTCCCTCTAGAAGATTTAAGTTCCGTTCCAACAAACATTTTAACTGTGGATCCAAGGGTGTGGTCTATCTTGGTTGCTGTGTTACGTGACATGCTTTTTACATTGGGAAAACCGAAAGGGTGTTTAAGAGAAGGGTTTCCGAACACTTCAATGACATCAATGTGAGGAAGGAAAGTAATGCCTTTTATAAACACTCCTTGACGTGTAAGGACATGGACATAAAGTTTATGGTGTTGGAACAGGTACAACCGGATATAAGAGGGGATAGTTGGGATTAAAAATTAGAATACCGTGAGATATTTTGGCAGCTCCGGTTAGACGCTACTAGATACCCAGGTCTGAATGACACCCTCAACATCACTAGTGTTTTCAAATTGAGACAAGCTCATCTATAACACAGTTTAGCAGAACATGACATCTATTGTTTTATTCACTTTTGAATCCATAAGATTTTATAATATGATATATGGAATGTTATACATTGGCAATTCAGATAAGAAATGTTTTACAATGCCAGTTAGTAACTCTAGGTTTTAAATTGGAGTTTTGATTTCGCCCCCGATGGTTAAAAGGGGTTACTGCACTTATTTGTATTATAAAACTATAAAAACATTTTACAGAATTGTTTTATGACACATTTTAATAGTTTGTATTCAATTTTAAGTTCATTTTACTATTCAGTCGCCAAGACATTTTTAGAAAATGAATTATTTTTAGAAAATGAATTATTTTTAATGATAACAAGAATGTATTTTAGAATTTCCTTATATGGTGATTTTCCTGTTGGGAAAGGTTCACAGGAAGTCATGTGATGATTCTGGAAGTATTTAATGTGAATGAACTTCCAGCAATGTTGTTTGCCTTGAGAAAGCTCGCATGTGGTCGAGTGAAAGCGCTTGGAAGATATTGTGGATTTTTACTTTGCCTGGTTACATTAAAGGATCTTTTTGGAGACCTAGCAGCTGTTTTATTTCTTCGTCTGCTTATTTTGAAAGCCTTTGTTTACGTGCGTCCTGGTCCTGTGGTGCCAAGTGATTTTCATTCTTGGTTTGATTTTGCTTTTAGTTTTGGTGTTTTTTGATTGAACAGTAGGCTTTGACATTACTGTGATAACCTGAAAGATGTCCAACAGTCATAAGTAGGCTATTATGTTACATTGTCATTGCTCACACACTTGCCAATGGTTTGGCTGACATAACGCAAATATATGTGCATGTAACTACAGATATCAGTCACAGTGCGTATTGTCCAGCAGAACACTGTACAGTTGAATGTTATTAATTCAATATATCACATGCAGTTCAACATACGTCTGCAGCAGTACTTTACTATGCACATGCCCTATATAGGTCTCTTAGATTTACAAGACAAACATGTATAATGCTCATATTCACAGGTAACATATAGATATGGACAACATCCCATTAACTGGCTTAGCAGTGGCACAGTCACAACTGTTTGTCAGACACCCCAGCGGTTGTCATATGTGAGCTGTACTTTCCCAGGATGAGTCAGGCTCCTGAGCTGTGATCCTACCTTGCAACTTCTTAAAGTATCACATCTGGACAAAGCCTATAATGATGGGGGGATAAATAGGGACAGATTTTAAATATTCCTGTTACAAACTTAGGAAGTTTGTAGAATAATACATTTTCCATTACCGTGAATATTCTTAAGGATGTGGAGTCTTAAACTCAAGTGTTTGTCATTACTTAATGACTGCAATCCTAAGATATTTACCAGAAAAGTAGAGATTTCAGGAGGAAAAGACAAAAAACTATGATGGAAAAATCTGGACATTCTGTGAAAATCTGTACAGCTGAGAGGTATGGCTGTGATCTCTCTCCCACTGCAGAGAGGGCCAGGTCCATAGCAGCTGTTCAGCAGAACATTAGTACAGCAAGTCTTGTTGGGACATATGTTTTCCAAATAATATTCCCCATTATTACAAACCAAGTACTATACTGAATTATATGCTTACATGTTTCACATACCTTTTTTTCTTCTCTTTTCTGTTTTCTGTTTTTTGTTTTTATTTCTCTCTCTCTCTCTCTCTGCACTACAGGGATAGAACTGGTTTGAATAGATGGCAACATGGCTTTTGTAGGTGATGCTCATGACCAGGTGGATGGCCTGTGCACCAATTGTTGTTCTCCACTTGATAATTGCATGCAGAACAGCTTTGTAGTTCTTCCAGTAGCCAGTGTCATGGCAACACACCCCTATAACTGAGTAATCCATGTGGGCGTTGGCTCTTTCCCTTACCTGTGAGGAAGACATCCTGGAAGTGTGTGAGCTAATACCTCTTTCAGGAAGACTTGTGGAGACAACCCAAATAAATGGAGAAGGTTCAAGACTTATGGGCAGTATGTGAGTATAGCTGTTATATGTTTGGAATACTGCTAGTTTAACAGCGTTTGTCTGAACATGCTACTTCTACATGGGTTTCAGTCTGACAAAGTTCTGTCTCTGGATAGCTGTCAACTGTAGGGCTATCCACATAATGGCCAGAGGTTAGCCTGTTATGTTTGGTCTGTTCCCCAGACAGGTGTTGTCATTGGCAAATCAGTAGCATACTCTGGTGATTGCAATCAGTAAATGCTAACATCAATTTGTTTTTCTGACTTTATATCCCTCAGAAAAGATATGTTACAACAAACCCTGTAACACCAGCAACTTTCTCAGTGTATAACAGCAATATTTCAAGTATGACCATATATTTGGGCCTTTGTCCACCAATTATGTTAGGCTTTGTCCGGGTGTCATACAGTAGGGGGATAGGTATAATGGTCTATCATTATTGAGTGTTGTCATTCCTGCTGAGGGAAAAGGCTGGAAAACATGATGAAGTCTGTATATTCAAAATGTTGGTGTGTATGTATGTATGTATATATATATATATATATATATATATATATATATATATATATATATATGTGTGTGTGTGTGTGTGTGTGTCTGTATATATATATATATATATATATATATATATATATATATAAATATGTATATATTTGTATACCTACACACACACACACACATATATATATATATATATATATATATATATATATATAGATAGATAGATAAAACCTCAGTATTTATTGGTAATATAGCTATATATTGATATACACATATATGTATCTCCATACATATCTGTCTCTCTATGTATATGTTTCTTTTCAGATATATATATTTGTAGATAGCAATACTTCTTAATTGCACAGTGTCTCTTCCCTATTGTATACTGGCTGTAAAGTAGGGTATGTTTGAGAAAACATGCTGAAGCCATGTATCTCAGATGGCTTACTGGCAAATTGCTGTGACTATGGTGTGCAAGGTCCTGGGTTCAAGACCTACAAGTGCTGTTTATTTTGTTGCTAGTCAGAACAAGGACTGTTGGATACAGAGGGATTAAGTCAGTTCTGAGCAGCTTTAAGCGTGTTTGTGTGGATTTGCGTGACGGTAAGCGATGCTAACGTACGGTTAAACATATAGGCACTTACACCGTGTAGGTTCGCTTACCAGTGCATAAATCTGCTTACCATTTACATTTAAGCAATGTTTAAAGCTGCTAAGCATAGCTCAGCCCTGGTAACCATAGATCACATTCCAGTCTGATAAATTAGCAGGGTAGTGACATATTTAATAAGTGTATTTAATTTCCTGTACATAACATGCTTTTATGTGCTGTCATTACAGTAGCAAGGGGTGTGACTACATTCTATGGGACACTTGGGTATATGTGGGTAGTACCACAATCGTGTTTTTATTTGTTTTATTTATGGGTATTATCCCAGGTTATATGCAGTCACACTTGCATGTTACACCAACTACAGTGCACTGGTTTACAAAAATAGTTTAACACATTGTATTATTAAGTTAGTACTTTTAGCAGTGCTTTTCCCAATAAACATAGATTGCAGATTGTAGTACTTGAACCATACACCAATGCATGCAAAGCTGGGATTCTGAGTACTAACTATTTTGTTCTTGCTGTTTGAGCTGTATGTTTTTTTGTATCTCCTACTGGATATTTGTATGATATTATGATATTAACTGTAGTCTACTATGTTTTTTGGACTTGTCATTGAGGACTGCTGTCATGTAGTAATGGCATACCTTTCAGTTTCAGATTTCTAACCTTCAAAACATTCATCCTAATGCATAGCCTATTGGCTATCTACTTTCTGTCTATCATCTATACAGAAGTGCAGATGTCAGGTATTGCCAAGGCCATACAACTATGTAGATGCCCACATAGTATTGTGCTGTGGGCCTGGACACTGAGCTAGTTCCAACATATGGGGCATTCCTTAATGTGGGCCTTGCCCCTTTTCCTTGCCTGTGTGAGGGATATGGTCATTCTAAAGACATGCTTCTGGAGCATTTCTCCCCGGGCCGCCGCTGAAAACAGGATCTGTGGAACCTAGTCGGACTTTCCCGGTCAACAAATGTTAAATAAATAGAAATAAAATAAAATGTTACAGAGGTGGTGGGCTACGGAATCACATACAGTAGGTGGCAATACTTCACAGGACAGGACATGCAGAAACAGCCCAACAACATGGGTGACATATCCCCAGAATTGTGAACAGATTCTATGTCATCTGTGCTGTTATACACATGGTGGAATGATAGATTGACAGTGTTCATGTGAACGTGCATTTAATGAGTGACTTCACGACTGACAATGATATGTCTCTGACATACCTCTCCACTGGCATGCTGTCCACAGACTGGCCACATGTTTGCCTGTTATAGTTTGTCTGTCCCCCAGACAGTTGGTGTCCTTGGTAAATCAGTCATGGACTCTGGGGAATGCAGCCAGTAAATACTCACATCTATTGGTATTACTGACTTCATATTCTTCATGGAAAGACTTTCTGACCACAGTGGCAATGTGGTGGTCAAAAGAGATATTGCTGTCAACCTGTGTACCCAGATCTCTTATAAAGCCTTCTTTGTTCAGGGGACTACCATCAATGTGGTAATTCATGGGAACAGGGTTTTTTTCCAAAGGGGATAACAACACATTTTCTGACATTGAGCTTAAGGCCATGGCTCTGACACCAGTCACTAGTCTCAGTGAGGCCTTTCTGTAGGCTGCCAACATCACTCAAGTAGTTAATAATAGCTCTCAACTTGCAATTGTCTGCAAACTTTGTCAGCCAGAGACCCTTCATGTTGACATGGACTTCAGAGAAGTTGATACCAAACATGAGAGGACCCAGGACAGAACCCTGTGGGACTCCACTTATGAGTGCTCAACAGTCTGATTTTTGAGTCAGCTGTTTTCACACTGTGAGTTATATCTGTCTCCCAGTTGCAACCAACCTAGTGATATAGGGGTTGATGCCTAGCTTAGTGAGGTTTTTACATGATTCCTGAGTGGGGAATGTTATCAAAGGCTTTGACCAGTTCAAGGTAGGCTGTATGTGCCACCTTGCCTTCATCCACAGCTCAGGTGACTGATTCCAAGAAGTTGACCAGGTTGATTGAGCAGGTATGACCTACCCTTCACAAAACTAAACTGTGTGGGATCCTGAGTCTGCAGATTCCCATATCACTGTGTATTAGGTGCATGATGATGCATTCCATAGCTTTGCATAACAGACATGTTAGGCTATTGGGGATGTAGTTCCCAGGGTCTGTGGTTACTCCTCCTTTGTGGAGAGGGGTGACTGAGGCAGTGCACAATTCAGAAAGGGGCAAAGCCTGAGTTGAGGCTGTGACTGAACAGGGCACACAGGTGAGGTGCCTGTCCATGCTGTAGTTCATGTAGAACACAGCCAGGGGTATTGTTAGGTCCCATAGAAGCTGTATTCTTGGCCTTGGACAGTGGTATTTTAATCTGTACAGATGTAAGACTGGGTATCTGTCAGTGTACTGATATTGTGATTGGTCCTTTGAGGGGAGAGGGGTAAAGGTTGCACGCAGTGTCAGCCAGTATATTGGCAATATTTGTTGGCTCAGTCTAGGAAGTACCATTATCCAGTAGCTCAGAGCAAATCTTGCTATTGCCATGGTGAATTTTTACATAACTGCATGAGGCCTTGTGGTTGTCTTTACTATGTGCTCCAATTTTGTTTTCACAGCTAGCTTTGTAGTATTTTATGAGAGATCTCAACTTTTAATTGAGCCTCATAAAGGTTTTTTTCCAGTCTTGGGACTTCACCTTATTCTGTATCAGTTTTCTCCTTCTGTTGTACAGTTTTTTTTATGGCTGGGGACCACCATATTGGCTTCCTTTTTTGGAGGTGAGGGTCTCAGTTCTATTGGGAATGGTGGTATCCATGCATTTGTGTATGTGTTCATAGTGCATTGTTGTTTGATTCAGCAGTCATGCAACTAGTCTCCATTTGCATGGCTGCTGTGAGGTTAGCCACCTCTGTTTTTAGGAGGCCAAAGTTAGCTTTGGAAAGGCTTTTCATGGCAGTTACCTGTGCGGAGAGGGGGGAGGGCTGTGGATTTCCAAAGGTGACTGCTTTGTGGTCAGATCTAACAAGGGAAGGATTGACTACTGGTGTACAGCAACAGTCGCCCATGTTAGTAAGGACCAGGTCGATGTAATGGGCAAGTGCATCGGTACATGAGTGGCTTTCCCAGTTAATGGTGGGGAAGTTGAAGTCAACCAGTATGACAGTGTTAGGTTGGACACTAATCTCCAGGGTGTTTAAGGACATGGAGTGTGAGTCCTGGAAAATGTTTGCGGTCCTGTAGCAGGCTACAAACTGAACCAATGTCTTACCCAATGTTAGCTACACCTGCAGGATCTGTGATGCATAATGTTGGACTACCACTCTGGAGGTGTGTGCGTCTTTTATGAATATGGAAATGCCACCACCTTTGGGGCTTCAGTCCAGGTTTTGCAGCCCAAAGGTGTGTAATGAGTTATAGGCTGGTAGTGCAGGGGTGCGTCTTGCTGCCTTTAACCATGTATCTGTTACAGCATAGATGTCATTGTTCCCCATTTTAAGGAATACTTCCAGTGAGTGCATTTTTAGATTTAGACTTCTAGGGTGCAGCAGCATGACCCTCAGATTGCATGTCTCTGTAGCTGTTATATATTTATGTATATTTATGTATGTGTATATATATATATATATATATATATATATATATATATATATATATATATATATATATATATATATATACATATATATATATATATATATGTGTGTGTGTGTGTGTGTGTATGTATTCATTCACCTTTCCATATATGTGTGTATATGCATATATGTAGATATAAATGTAGATGTCTCTCTCTCTCTCTATATATATATATATATATATATATATATATATATATATATATATATATATAGAATGTATAGATCTATCCACATATATGCATCTCTATACATATATATATATATATATATATATATAGAGAGAGAGAGAGAGAGAGAATCTGACTGATTCTACAGACTCCTTTCCCTATTTTTGAATGACTGTACTAACTGATATGTTTGGAAAATCATCACTGTTTTATGGAGCTCAGATGGTGTAATGGTACATTGCTGTGCTTATAGTTTACAGGGCCTTGGGTTCAAGACATTTTGTTTCAGGGCAGAACAGTTGCTACTGAGGAGGGAGGGATAAGGGGCAATACTTAAAAGAGGTCCCCACTTTGAGCCCATTGTCCCCCATTTTTACAGCCTTTAGACAAATTGGTTGCAGTAAGAGATTCAGAGTATGGATCTGATGTCCAACTGCAATACACACACACACAAACAGACACACACACACACACACACACACATATATATATATATATATATATATATATATATATATATATATATATATATATATATATATATATATAGGTTCATAGGTTCATAGGTAGGTACTAGGCTATTGGCCCTAAGGCCTTTATAAGCCCAGCCAAAAAGGTACCCTGGCTATCACCACCCAAGAAAATTATTCTCCTGTGCCCCTGTCAAGCAGAACCACATAAGTGATCTCCGGGATGAATTTCCTATTTCCCATCCAATCATCAAGATTTTTCTTGAAGAGTGCTAATGAGGAGCTCTGTTTGACATAGATAGGTAGTCTGTTCCAGAATATGGGAAGTCTCTGGGACAGGAATCTATCCCTCCAGCATGTTCTGTTTATTGTGGTGACAAGGTTTAGGTCCCTAGAGTGTGTAGCTCAGAGGGATTGGGATTTTTTTAAGTGGAGCATGTCCAACAGCTCTGGGTTTGACATAGCTTTGTATGTTAGGCAGAGATTGTCTCTGAGTAGATGATATGCAATGGAGTAAAGCTGGAGTTTTTTGAGTCAGTCTGCATAACTCATCTGTTTGAGGCCAGTAATCCTCTTTGTGAGGTATTTTTGCAGCCTTTCCAGTTGTTGTAGATGTCTTGTAAGGTACATAGCAGAAGGGGCATTGTACTCTATTACGGGTCTAATGAGGGATGAGTAGAGGGGAACAATGACCTCTTTTTTTCTGGATGAGAAACCTTTTGTGATATATATATATATATATATATATATATATATATATATGGTTCCCCTTCAAACCATTGAACGTTTAAAACATTGAAGTTCAGATCATCGAGACCAGAACATCGAGTTTTAAAACAGCAAAGGTTTGAAGGGGAAGAAAAAGATAAATGTAGGTGGGAGAATGTGTTTTTGCAGGGCACTGCATACTGTGTGTGTCTATGTGCCATCTGTTTGATGGGAGTACAGATAGGGAACGGAAAATCTCCAGTTTAGAGCTTTTGCATATAGTGCTAAATGGGAGATTTCCCTTTACTCCACTATAGTGTGGTCTCGGAGATGGAATATTAAAGTAGGGGGGTGGGGGGGGCATATATATATATATATATATATATATATATATATATATATATATATTTTTTTTTTTTTTGGTTGCACTTGTAACCTTCAATGTTTCAAAATTCGATGTTCTAGTCTCAATGATCAGAATTTCGATGTTTTGAAATTTCGATGATTAGAAATGGAACTATATATATATATATATATATATATATATATATATATATCTATATATATATATATATATATATATATATATATATACATATACATATATATAGATATGGATATATAAATACATATATACATATTCATATATATGTATATATTTATACATATATATAGCTATATTTTGTTTTAGGTACATACAGAGGTGTTGATATATATGTATGTATTTATTTACTTTTTATATATATATATCATATATAACAATAAACTGAAGGTAATGCTACTCAATGCCAGAAGTCTAAACCTCAAAATGCATGCACTCGAGGCACTCCTCAGTATGGAGAAAATCAATATATGTGCAGTAACAGAAACCTGGTTTAAGGCTCCAGAGAGCACCACAGCACTACCAGGCTATAACTCATACCATACATTTCCTCCACAGAACCCAAACCGAAATACAAAAGGCGGGGGCGTATCCATATTCATCAAGGATACCCACACCTCCAGGTTAGTGGCACAGCACGATGCTTCAGAGATCATCCACATGCAACTAACAATGGGCAAAATTGCAATTCAAATTTTAGCTTGCTACAGATCACCCACCATGTCCCAGGACCCCCATTCTGCATTTCTGGAAACACTGGGAAACATAAAGGTCCTTCCGAACACCCTAATATTGGGTGATTTCAATTTTCCAAACATTAACTGGGAGAACTACTCAATTACTAACTCCCTTGCCCAACTTTTCCTAGAATTTATAAACTCAAACGCCCTGGTTCAACTGGTCAACACTCCCACCAGAGGTGACAGGGGTTGGGAGGGTGGCCTAATGGTTAAGGTGTTTGCCTTACAAACAAAAGGTGCAGGGTTTGAGTCTCACAAGGGATAATTGGCTAGGCTTAAAATGGTTCACAAGGGCAGTTAGCTTAGTACTAATCTATGAACCTATGAACAGTATACTGGACCTGGTCATCACCAACATGGGTGACTGATGTTCCACACCAGAAGTCAACCACTCGCTGGTTAGATCTGATCATCAACAAATCACTTTGGATATCCATATTCCGCCCCCACCCCCGAACAAGAAAACCACAGTGAAAAACGTTTCAAAAGCAAACTTCACATTACATAAGACCGAGGTGGAAAGTTTCAAAGCCCCTATGCTGAAAGATAACACTGTCCAAGCTGCAAAATCCTTTACTAATGCATTCTATGGGCAGCTACAAGAATGCATGGATCATGCCATTCCAAGCAAAACCAAGACTCACTCCTCCAAGAAAAGGAAACCAGTCTTGTGGACTCCTGTCATAAACAAACTATACAATAGAAGGAGGAAATTAGTAAAGAAAAGAGTAAAATCCCAAGAAGGGAAGAAATCCTTGATCAGTACCAGCAAGAAACTACGATCCCTCATAAAATCATCCAAGGCGAGCTTTGAAAGAAAAATTGCCAAGGACTCCAATGATAACCACAAGGCATTCTTTAACTATGTCAATAATCGAAGTGGCAATGCTCAGATCTGCTTGGAGTTAGTGCAGAATGACACAAAATACACTGAACCGACCAATATTGCCAACATCCTGGCAGACAGGTTCAGTGTAAACGTCACCCCCTCTCACCCTCAAAAGGGCCCATAACCATACCAGAAGGATGTAGAGTCCCTGAAATCACAGACACTCAGGTTAAAACAGCCCTATCCAAAGCCAAAAATACAGCATCAATGGGACCAGACGGTGTCCCAGGCTGCATCCTACATGAGTTCAAAGGCAAACTAACCCTTCACCTAAACACACTGTTCATACTCAGCCTCTCCACAGGCTACATACCCATAGATTGGTGCACAGCAATGGTTATTCTGCTCCACAAAGGTGGAGCCACAACAGACCCCAGGAACTATCGCCCTATAAGCCTGACTAGTTTGCTCTGCAAGGCTATGGAGCGCATCATCATGGAACTTATTAGCAGAGATATTTGGAACCTCCAAACACTGGATCCTACCCAGTTTGGATTTGTTAAGGGCAGATCATGCCTCCTAAACCTGGTGGACTTCTTTGAGACAGTTACCAAGTCTATAGATGAGGGAAAGGTGGCACACACAGCCAACCTAGACCTCACTAAGGCCTTCGACACCATTCCCCATTCTGGTATTATAGACTAGCTCACCAGCCTGACCATAAACCACTACATCACAAGATGGGCTGCCAACTGGCTCATGGACAGAACCCACATGGTGCAAGTTGCAGGAGCTAGGTCCAACTCTAAACCGGTTACAAGTGGCGTTCCCCAGGGCTCAGTCCTAGGACCCCTCCTGTTCAGCATATACTTCTCAGAGGTACAGGCAAGCACAAGAGGACTACGGCTGATGAAGTTCACAGATGACTGCAAACTAGGGGCTATAATTGACTCTCTGGCTGACACAGACATCCTTCAAAAGGGTCTCATTGAGATGGATACCTGGTGTCAAAATCATGGCCTCAAGCTAAGTGCCAAAAAGTGCACAGTCATCCCCTTTGGAAAAAACAAAGTACCCACAAACTACCACATAGGTGGTAGTCCCCTAAATACGAAAGACATAATAATGGATCTGGGGACCCAAGTAGATAGTAATCTCACCTTTGATAATCACATTGCCAAAGTGGTTAGAAAATCCTTCTATGTGGCCCACCTAATCACAAAAGGGTTCGCATCCAGATCAAAAGAGGTAATTGGGCCCCTCTACTCATCACTCATCAGACCCATCATAGAGTACAACACCCCATTTGTGATGTACCTTACACAACACCTGCAACAGCTGGAAAGACCACAGAAGTACCTCACCAAGATCACTGGCCTCAAACAGATGCCCTATGCAGCTCGACTGAAGAAACTCCAGTTGTACTTGGTTGCATACCGCCTACTCAGAGGTGATCTCTGCCTGACATACAAGACTATATCCAACCCAGAATTGATGGACATGCTCCACCTAAAGAAAACCTTATCTTCTCAAGCCACATGCTCTAGGGATCTAAACCTCACCACTACAATAAATAGGACATGCATGGCGGGATAGATTCCTGTCCCAGAGACTTCCCATGCTTTATAACAAGATTCCAATCTACATTAGGCAGAGCTCCTCACTAACACTCTTCAAAAGAAACCTTGATGAGTGGATGGGAAACAGAAATTTTACCTCGGGGATCTCTTCAGTGGCTCTGCTGGACAGAGGCACAGGGAACTAATCTAAGGGGGGCGGCAAAAGCCAACACATTCTGGCTAGGCTTATAAATGCCTTCAGGCAGACAGCCTAGTACCAACCTATGAACCTTTGAACCTATATCTGTATATTTTATATGTATATCTCTACATATATTATGTATTGTTTCCATATGTATATGTATGCATCTCCATACACATACATTTATATATATATACAAAACTTGACTAATTTTAACAAACCTTTTCCTTACTGTTGAATGACTCTACTGAATTATATGTTTAAAAAAGCATCAGACATAGCTACCGCTCAGATGGCTTAGTGGTAAATTGCTCTAGTTATGGTGTGCAAGGTCCTGAATTCAAGACTTGCAAGGGCTGGTTAATTTGTTGCTGGGAAGAACCAGGGCTGTTGGATACAGTGTGACTAAGGCACTTTTAAGCAGTTGTAAGCGGGTTTGCATGGGTTTGAGTGGCGGTAGGCAATGATAACTTGTGGATAACTATGCTTACATACAGTTAGCCTTAAAGTGCTTAATCTGTGTAGGCATCACTTAGCACCACACAAACAGGCTTTGTCCCACTTACTACTGCTTACTCTCACTTACCCCCCATGCTATTTCTTTAAAAGAGAAGAAAAAAGGGGTGATAGGAATATGGTGAAAAAGGGGACACAAATAGGGGAAAAACAATATAAAAGATAGCTAGGATGTGCAGGACGGGTGTAGGGAAGGTCCATAGCTGTCCATTTCTTCTACAGGAACAGCTTGTGCATATATACTGTATTTGGACGTAAATTTGGACACTCAAATCCCTGGAGAGGGGTGAGGACAACATTAATGTGTTGTGAAGCCAATTAGACCAGATTACATGTTTTCAGTGGACACGTGTGCGAAATGGACAGCTATGTATGGGGCAACATTTTTTTTTTGGGAACAGATTGCCTTTTTTTTAAGGTAAAAGTGGGATGTTGGGGAAGGATAGTAGGTATAGTTGGAGAGGTAAGTTGGGTAGGAACACAGACAAGACAGCATTCAGCAGTGGTATATGACATATGGGGGGTAAAAACCTTAGACGGGGAGGGGTGTTTGGTAATCGGAAGCCCACAAGCCCCCAAATGGATACAGTGGGACTGAGATCCCCACCTATGGGCAGTCACCACTGCACCTTCATGGCCCCAAAGGTGGCTGTGCTGGGGGCTGTGCAGGAGGGGCAGGCTGACTCTCTAAATGCACCACTCAGCCCTCAATCTGGTGTAGCAGATCTCCTAATTCTTTGCGGAGCTCCCTATACATCAGACCCGAGATCTGGATTTGGGTTGACAGCATCCTGTCTACGCCCATACCGGGGGGGGGGGACAAGCCCCATCCCCTGAGGTGGTTCCACCCAAAGGTGGTGTAGGACCAGCGGACGAGGAGGTCCCAGGGTGGGTGTCCCAGATATGCTGGGTCCTGGTGCCATAGACAAATGAGGCAGGAGAGGCGAATCCGCTGGGATTGGCCTTTCCAGAGTGCTATGGTGTTGCAGTTTTAGAACATGTTGGTTAGTCATGCAAAACACATTCCAGGATTAGTTAAAACAGCATGCATGAGTATTCCCATTAACCCAAAAGAACAGATTTGGAACATCTGCATAGCAAACAAAACACATGCATATATGGAACCACAGTGGGCATTACACCAGCATACAGGTTACATTGAAAGCAACAGGCCACCAATGATAGTAACAGGGAATATTAATTGGAAAACATTTCAATATTTGTAAAACAATAGGACACATGTCCCAACAGGTTTGGTGGAAAACATACCCATTCATTTATGTGTTTAGATTATTGGTGCAGATAAGATGGGGGAGAGAGAGAGATGTCAATTAACAAATGTAGAGCCTTGCAGTGCTCACAACTTTAATGACCATTGCTCTAATCATTACTCTACAGGTATTATTACAACAACCTATGGCCTTGGGTTGGGCAGTGGTATGTTTGTACACAGTGTATAATTACCGCCTTCTTATAGCTACTTTATACCTTTTGTTTCCTGGCAGACCTGTGGAGGAAATGTCTTGTAACACTACCTGATTGTTTCTATACATATTCACAAAATCCTAGGTGAAATTATGCATACAGCTTACTACCACTGCCGGGATTCAAACCGTGCCTGTTTGTTCATAAAATGCAACAAAAGGTTTTGTGTTTCATCAGAACAAGCTGGTGAGAAACTGCTGTCTCTTCCTTGAATGTTTTCTGTCTAATAATCTCTTGGTTGTACAATCTGACCTTGTAATTATGACGTTCTTATGCATACATTCCTACACATACCTTTGACATAGCACAGTGTGGAAACAGCGGTTAACACAACATTACTATTCAGATATCAGATCTTGGTGCATGAAATATTTCATATCAGTTAATCTTGTGTCTTACAAAGGCACTAACTTTGTCAGATTCAGATGTGACTTGATTGTTGAATGTTTTCAGAGCTATAGTTGCTGTGCATAACCTGTACACATTTGAATTCATACAATACCAAAGTAAACACAACCAGTCCAGGGTTTTGAGTTTTATTGACAGGCAGTTACAGTTTTATTTATATATAACCTATATGACACTAGTACTGTAATATTGTCTTGTTTATTCAGTACAAACCATACCCATTTGTAATAGTGTAAGGTGACATTCTACTCCTTTATATTTATTTGGTATAAATACTACAAGCTAGATTGTTATTTACCAGCCTTGCAACGCAGCCTTAGCAGCCTGCTTGCATGCAGTCTTAGCAGCCTTCCTACATGGGTTTCCTGGTTCACAGCCCACTCAGCTGGAGCTGTAAAGAAGATAGAGAAACATTTTTATGCATACCTATCCATCACATATACAGGCTGGACTTTAGTAAACATTTATTGATATTAATACTTACACATGCCTGGGACATCCCTCTGCCATGTGTCTGGGACCCACTGGTCCAAGAGCTCACTCTTATTCCACCTTAAGTCAGCAAAGGGGTGCTGGACCTGCTCACCAGTCTGAGGGATGCCACTGGCACTGGTGAGATCATGGGTGAGGAGTTCCCAGGCCTCCACTTTGTATTGGGAGCCCTGGTACTGGTCCTGCAGCAGTCTCAGATCATGTTTTTTTTACAAGCAGTCCAACCATGACCCTGAATCCTGTATGCCCCAGCGCTGTTTCCAAAAGTGCACATCCTCTCCAATACCAGCCATAGTGCCTACAGTGGGGAGCTACAACTGGTTATGAGCTGCATTCTCACCTGCGAAGTTTAAATACATCTGATTTCCTACCCTTTGCCTTGATTGAACGGTTTTGAATATGCTAAGCTAAGTGCCAGGCAAACTTGTTTAGCTGGTATATGTATTGCTTAAAGGGGTAGATGTGAAACACTGCTTACCAGTGTGCAAATCTGCTTAGCTACGCTAATTCTTGCTTAGAATTTACATTTATGCAATGCTTATACTGGCTTAGCATATCTGAGCACAAGTTAGCATTGTTCAACTTTCCTTTTACGGACTATCAGCATTGTGGGGTTGATTCCTCATAAATGACATATTATGATATGTATATCTACCTTCCATAACATCCCCCTATGTGCTTTCATTACAATACATTCTTTTGTGGCTGTACTGTACGGGACACTTGTGTTTATATGGGGGTTTCACATCTGTAATATACTGATACTTCACATTTGGACCTGCTATACTACCCTACTTAACAAAAATATATATATTATTCACTACCTACTGATAACAAAATATATTTTCGTGCTTTTTTAACAGATAAAAATGAATGGACTGAATGGGGACTCAAACCACCAATGCCTGCTTGTTAAGTGTAAGCTGGCATCACTACACTATTTCACTTTACACTGTTTTGGTCGTATATTTGTATTTAGCTTATTGGGCTGTGTAAGCTAGGCTGAGCATAGCTGCTCGATGCACACTCCTGCTCAGCTAAGCTTAAACTTTATTGCGGACAGAAAATAAAATTACATGTGTTTTATTTTTATTTACTGTAGGGATTGCACATTGCTTTCTGCACCATTATCTGTGTATTGCTCTTATAAACTTAGAAAGTTGATAGAATGCATATGTTTTTCATTAGCTTAATGTGTTAGTCCCATGGAGTCAGGGAGGTAAACATTTTAGGAGCAACACACCAAAATATACGAGTGAACTATCTGTACACATTTCAAGGCTAGTTGTGAGGTAAGCTCCACTGCAGACACTAACAGGTGTCTGTGGACACTTTTGCTGCTTTTGTTTTGCCATACGGCAACTCTGGAGTGCAGGTGGTGTGTATATTGTAAGAGCTCTGCTCTCGGACATGCCCCCTGCTCTTGTACACAGACCCATGTCCATGTAGGAACACTGCAGTGCACCTTCATGCATATGCAAGACGAGCTGCTATTCTATATGGACACGGGAAACTCTGTGTAAGAATAACTCTATTCTTACATGGAGCCTTGCTGAATCCGGGGGATTGAAATATTGCTTATTTTCATAAGTACTAACAAAATAGCAACATTTCTAGTATAGTGTGATATAAACCAGCATTTTTAGTAAATTCTCCTGTCTCCTACATTGGTGCTTCACACATATACCTCGATAAGATATATATCTTTCTGTTATGAAAATATGAACATAAATATGAAAACATGAATAATAAGTGGCAAAGATTTATTTCTCCACAGCAGGACATGACAGACTAATTCTTAGTGTGACTTTGTTAATGACTCCTTGGCCTTTCTAATATTGCCTAGTATTAGCCAGTAAGTTACTTAGTTAAATAAGTCAGGTTCAAAATAGTTCTGGGCACCATAAGGAGGTATGAGCATGATCTGGAAGTATACAAACAGTGTGTTTTAGGCTTGAGTGAGTTAATACAGAAATTAAACTGTTCCATTATGCTACTGTGGGTAAACTTCTCCCTCTCACAACACTATAACAGGCATTGCACACTATGAGATTCTTAGCTTATGCTGAAGCTCTTAAAAACAACTTGCAAAAGCCTCCAAGAGTTCACACTAGAAAATCTCAGCCTCAGGGGCAAGAAATATCTTCTAGACATGCACATCTGCTCATAATTCCCAAATTATTCACCACTGAAGCCTGTAAGGCCATCTAAGCCTACTATCAATCAGGAAAATATCCTTGTCAGTAGTGACTCGATCAAACTATGCAATGACTTCAAGATAGATATATAAAGGGTGATTGTGAGCTGTCTGTCTCAGGCCAGAATCCATGACATCAAGAGTGTACTGATGATGTCTAAACATGAAAAATAGTTATAGTCAAGTTATGGCCCATGTTTACTTGAATGACCTCAAGTGCTCTACCCAAATGCTCATGCAAATGATATGATATGATATAACTTAACTATGCCTATGCCAAATGCAGGGAAGAAACTTTACTTGGGTATCTTGCCCTCAACAAGAATAATATATAAATATCAATGCAATATAATTAGTTTGAACAATTCTCTAAGCTGTTAGTATCATTTCAAGGTGAACCAGTATGTGTCAGTCTGGGATGAGGTGGTAAATAAGGTTTCTTTATCCAGCAAGGCTGACTTGGGCCTCTCTCACTAAGGCTTTTCTATACTGGCAAGAACATTTGCTGCCCCTGTGGTGCATTTTAGATACAATTCACATGTTTTGCAACTCAGTCACTGGAGTTATTGGAAAAGGGTGGTATGTAACATGGCTACCATCACCTTCACTACCTTCAAGAAAGGAAAGCAAATTGAGTTGCTGATGAAATAACTTCTTTTGGAAGCAGGAACCAGCTGTAGCAGCAGGATAAGTGAGAACATATACTGGAGGCTGGTGCATGCATACATGTGTCGTAGTCCAGTATTGTACATCTTAGCAGCAAACATGTCCAGTCTGTGAGGGAATGAGATTATGATTAAAACATAAACAATTCTCATTTTACCAAACTGTAATAAGCATAATTAGCCAAGAGCTATCAAGTATCCCCTAGGATCCTTACTGATTGCCCATTTCTAGTGAAAGTTAAGTCCAACCCTCGGGTGATTGACAGCTGGAGTGAGATGTGGTGAGTTGCAGTACTAAACTCCCTTTATGGGTTTCTGGATGAATACAACTTCAATTTACAACTGCATGGGGGGAGGGGAGTAGTGACTCCAAGGCACCTTGAGACAGCAGGCAATACGCCAGACATCAGCAACATGATGCCCAGTGGACATATAATCGGCAGTGAAAATGCAGTGTACAATGGAAAGTGCCTTTGTTAATGGTGTACGGAGACCATCACCCCCTTATCAGTGTCTAGGGAACATTGCCTAAAATGTATACTGAATCATATGTGTGACTAGTGCGGCATGTAGGATTTCTTCAATGCTGGAGTACACTTTTACACATTGTAGTTACATAAGCATATACTGTACACAAAGTGCAATGCACATTACTTCCCCTACCTCATGTACTTGGTTACTGAAGCTGTGGGCATGGCACTGCATGCTTCTCTGTGCTAGCAGTGAATTTCTGACAGCCATGTGTCTCTGCAGGTGAATTTCACTTCAGCCATATGCCCCCAACCAAAGGTACCCCAGGAAAATGCCTAGATACCTGAACCAAGTAATGAGAATGATTACCATGGAATATCTTAGGGGTTCATTACCCATGCCTTGCACTTGAAGGAATCATATCCATTCAGTACCGTAGCTTTGCAAGGTATTGATTTGTGCATAATCCACACCCCAGGATGATGTTATTCCTGGGACCAGGAATGGAATTCAGGTTAAGGGTAGTATTGATTAATGGTGGAAGTTCTACAGTACACTACTCCAAACCTTTTGGAATCCCATCCATACTTATATATAGACCAAAACCAAAATGTATGAACATCAGTGTTTTATTTCTTTTTCATTCTTATTATTTAAACTGACAAACCACATATTGTAGGGTTAAAAACTCCTACAACATGGATTAAATCAATATCTAAGTACTAAAGAAAAGTTATAAAGACTTAATATTGTTTAGGTGCATCATGCATAAAATAGACAAATCCATCCATCCACCCACAACCCCTTTTTTCCATTTTTGCACATGGGGTTGGGGTAAAATGCCTTCTTAATATCCATCAACAGCATTTACTTCCCATCATTCCAACATTTTCATTAAAGTCTTCTGTTACACTTCTCATGCTCAAGTTAATTGTATTTCTGTGTATACTGCTAATGCTAAAGCTGCAAGTACTTAAAAATAAATTGAATATTATGAACAGTTGTTCAAGCTTTTTTTCCTTGTAAGCACAGTAAAAAAAGTATTAATGACTTATATATGCTCACAAAGCATTATGGGTACTTAAAAGTACTATACTTCATGATAGGAAAAGTTGCTAACTTATATTATGGTTTCACTAAAAAAGGATCACATAACATAATTTTCAGAGTAGGTGTGTTCCATTTAGCTTGCACCTTGTCTTACTATGGTAGAAATAGAAGTCCTCCCTGTCAGCACAGAAAAATAGTAGCTTAGACACTAATGTAGGTAGTGTGACACTGAGTTCAGTCTTTCACTATCTGGACAGGAGGTTTTAATTTAGGAAAGTTTTCAAGGAGCCTTCACTACCAAAACAAAATTAATTGAAAAATAGCACATCTTTCAGTGGCGGATCCAGGAATCTACAAAAGGGGGGGGGGCGCAGTCTGGTTAGTTGAGTACCGGGGTGGGAGTTGGAAAGTGGGACACTGGGTTTGGTGGGTGGGGAAAGATCATCTTAAGAAGCTCTGACATCATGTGTGAAAAGACAGCAATATACATTCAGTTGCACATGATTTTGCAGTGGATGTGGTTGTAGAAACAGGTTATTCCTGTGCAGCGCACACAGCACATATACAGATAGTACAAGTTTTTCAACACATGCCCGGAAGAGATGATTGGTTGCCCATGCCAAGTCACAGTCTCCTTCCATGGCAGTGGGCATAGGCACTGTTGCAAGCTAAAAAAGAGTCCTGCTGAAGGTGACAGGCCACAGTGAAAGATTTAAGTAATTGTTTTGAAAGTAAATTATGATTTATCTGGAAACAGTGAAGTTCATTTAGGCAAAAGTAACACAGCAATTAAGGAAGTAAATGTTATAAAAAATCGTAAAAAGCAAATACTCAGTTTAGTCATGTGCAATATACAAAAAATATTATATCCACTGCAGCATTTTAGATAAGATTGTAAGTCAAAATGTACTTTATTGTCATGTAACATCAAATATAAATCACAGACACAGAGGTTTGGATAAATTACTATAACCTTCATTTAACTGAAGTACCAAAATCACTAAACTTATAAAGCTTTCCTAAGCAGACCATAATGTTTTTGGATAGTTCACTGCCCTTCCACTGATTTTAAGCACAATTCATTTCTAAGTCTTTAATAACAAAATGTCCTGCTGTATCTTTATTTCTCTCCTTTTCAAGTTCAAGAATAGGTGCCAAATGCCTGTCTCTAGGAGTTCAAAAATGCCAGTGGTGGTAGTCTTCTTTCTCAAGTCATAGTCCAGCAACACTTGAAATTGCGCTCTTTAACTTCAGTGTTTTTCAAGTTCATGCTCATCTGAATCTGGATAATTTTCTCTCCCAACACATGGCTTCCTTGACAGCAAACCTGTGTCACACCTAAATTGCACTCCGCTTGGCTTGCAGTCACCCCAGCTTCAGCTTTTGGGAAATAGTTTTCCTGATTTGGAGAATACAGTAATTTCTACAAATTCAACTGCTAATTTGAACAACCTGTAGCATTGCCTATTTTTGGAAAAGGAATATCAGCTGACATTTTCCAATACAATGGCTCCTGTCCCATTTTCCATAGTTGCTAGGAACTTAATTGCAACAGTGTTACATTATCACTTTGTAGGATTTTAAAGAATTCAGCTGCTGTTTCAGCCTCATTAGCAATGCTTTCTAGTGTCCATTTAACGTCACTCTCCAGGATGTTTGCTGTAGTTAGAGAACACATCATTGTATGTGTCAGTGATATTGATATCCTTCTTGTCAACTTAACATGCTGTGTGTAGAGCAACCGGCTTCAGTGGTGGTACTTCTCTGAAAGAATTCTGTGATTTTTTTCTTCTGTTTCTGTCAGGTCCCTCCCATTTTTGTCTTTTGTCATGTTCAGTTTTACCTGGAAGTTTCTGTTAATATAATTCATCGTCTTGAACAGATCTCTTGTCATTTACATTTTATAGCCTTCTTCCAGTTATTTGTATTTTTCATTTATACATCCTTTCTTATCTACTCTTGCTATTATTTATGATACTCTACATTAAAGTTTGACATAACATATCATATTCCTATTGTCTTTAGATATCCTTCTTTCTTCGGCCACTTCTAAAATCTTCCAGCCATTTTGTCTTCTTAATCTTCTTTTTATTTAAAATAAATTTTGCCACTTCCCGGTTAATATCTCAAAATTCTGTCCATAGTTCTTTCTGCATTCTGTCCACCATGTCATATCCCTTACATTTGTTCTTCACCTCCAAAATATGTTTGTTTGGTAATATTACTCAGTTCACATTTCACTGGCCAAGTTATTTTTCTTGTTTTTTGTAAGTTTAAACTTAGCAGTAAGAATCTGATGGTATGAGCCACAGTTAGCTCTGGATCTTGATTTTGCTGACTGTATACAACTCTTTCATCTCTTACTGACAAGAATATTGTTGATCTTATTGTAGTAATGTCCATGTGATGATATCCCTCTGTAATGCCATCTCTTAGGCTGTTGCTAGATAGTGTTTGCTGTGACTTCTGAATTACCAGGGCAGAACATTAACAGTCTTACGTTCACCTCATTTTATAATTCAATGGCAAGCCTGCCTGTCATTCCAACTCTGACTTTTTGTGTTGCCTGTAGAGTAGATGACTTCTTTGGTGATAGTACTCTGACTTCTCTGATGGTATTGCACGTATTTACAATGTTTCTGTGTCATCATGCACACCTGACTCATTGACTGCTTTTATTTCAAATGTTGATAAGTAAGTCCCCAAAACATCTTCTGTTCTTAGTTTTTTTCAGTAGTGTACTGCATTTCAGTGTAGTATAGCAATGCAGGCAGGTTACTTCTTGTGGTGATTTTCTGTTTTTAGGGCCTCAGCAGATTTTGTTCAGGTCTGTCTTGGAGGCTGAGCATTTGCTAGCCAAGGTCTGCATTGCTGTCTAGGAAAGTTCAGAGATCCTTGTCTAAGATTACAGTACATCTTCCATTCTGACCCAAACAAAACTGTTATAATTTTCAATATACTTTACGGTGTTACTGAATGATTCATCAGAAGTGTGACAAATTCCACAGTACACTTCCTTTTTGTTTTATTATTTGTAATAACTATGAGTACATCCAAAATACATAGTTCATGAATATCTATGCAGTGTGTAATGTCACACCTGTAGCAGCCAACACACATCCTCGCATTACGCAGCATTTTCTGAAAAAAATAAAACTTAAAAAGCATAACTATTTTGCCAGCTAGAAAAGATATTAAAATGTATAAAAAATGCTATCAGTAAGAAATATTCTTTATTGAGGTAATACTACATTAATGTTTTTCATAAATGCTGTAGTATATTATAATGTGTACAGCCACAGAATTATAGTTTTGCTAAACTTTCACAAATGTTCATGTTGTGAAACCTTACAACCTAGACATATATTGTTCAAAAACATTTCAGACATAAACTATAACATGACAAGAAAAAATTCCAGTTTGAGCACATTTCATGAGATATGTATAGAAATATGAAAACATATGCTTAATTGTATAAATAGCAACATAAATAACACCAAATCTTTCTCAAGATGTGCAACTTAACAGTGCAAAACAATTTTCTTCAACAACATTGAAGGTTTCATCTGATGCCATGCAACACTTTGTAACTCAGTTGGCTTTTGAAGTCTTAAATACAAATACTTATAAAAAGCGGATTTAATATGTTGAGCAACAGCTTAGGCAAATGAGGTTATAATGATATGAAGGTGAGAACTGAATGATAATTCTATAACTTGTACTCCCCCTGTACTCTCCCCTCATCAGGCCAATAATAGAATACAATTCTCCCTTTGGTATGTACCTTTCCAAACACCTGCAGCAACTGGAGAGACCACAAAGGTTCCTTAAAGGAAAATTCAGGGTCTTCAAAATCTGTCTTATACGGATAGACTGAAATCATTATCACTTTACTCTGTGTCATACAGACTGCTGAGAGGCAACTTGTGCCTTGCATATAGAGCAATCTTTGACCCAGCTTTAATGGAAATGCTGCACATTCAGAAGTCAAATGGCACACAGGTCACTCGCTCAAAGGGCCATAACCTGGTATGCAACATCAACAGAACTTGCTGGAGAGACAGATTTGTCTCACAGAGCCTTTGGAACAAGCTTCCTCTTCATGTTAAACAAAGTCCCTCATTGGCCCTATTTAAGCATAATTTGGATGATTGGATGGGTTAATGGAAATTCACCATGGGGTTCTACTTGTGTCCCTTTTGGACAGGGGCAATAGGTGCCGATATTGCCTGTTTGAACCAGACACCCTTGGCAACATGGGTTGAACTTGGCTAGGCTTGTAAGGGCCCTGTGACCATTAGCCTAGTAACCTCCTATGATTCTATGATCTTATGTAAGTAAGGTAGCTTTCTTACCTCTGTACGATTCATAATTGTTTTTTTATATATTTCACCACTGTGCACTAATGGATTATAACAGATGAGCTACTACTGTTTCTATCTACTTTGCAATCTATATGCTTGCTGTATCTTCCAGCTTAACTCTTTCTCCTTAGTGAACTGCTTATCTAGGCCACGCCATAACCACGTGTGTCCAGTGGCACTTGCTAGCCATGAAGGTGCAGATATAAACAAAGAATGCAGCATTTTAATTTTGCCAAGCAAGAAATTCTTAACAGCTATCAAGTGGACAGAAATATAACATGAACGTTTCTGACTATTTATAGCCCACAGAGAAGGACTGGTGAAGATGATTGGTCTTCCTATACCTGTGGACACCAGGGTATAACCGTCACAATACTTGCCACAGTGACCTTCTAGAGACAAAGTGGGGATGTGCTGGGTGTATCTTAGGCTTCTCCCTTCAGTATAGTACATCAGTTTCTTGACATATGTTTGGCAAATGAGGATCTGTATATTTATCTGCCTGTTTTGCCTCAGAAGAAAATTTAAACCACAAGAGCCTTGTACAAGATGGTACATTTTCCTGAGGTACTTTGTGTAATACACTGCACACATGTTGCCATTAAGGACCATCTGGACCATGAAAGGGGCAGTTACCAAAGCAGAAAAGGCTACCATTCCATCAACTGCCAGGAAGTGTGTGATGCATAGAAGCCTTTATGACCCTAGAAAATATTGACATCTGTAACATTGGTGAAACATGTAACACACCCTCTCTATGAGGATTTAATGCATAACACTCATCTTACCCCCTACTAAATGAGTTTATCTCTGTGATATATGTATTCTTGTGCCGTTCCACAGGTCAAGATTTATAAGGCAAGATAGCAACCTCAAAGTTTAACATCTTTGCAACTATCATCAAGATCTCTTACCATATCTCAACGAAATACAGAACCTTATGATTCAAACTTAAAAAAAAAAAAAAAAATGGCAGGGTTTATCGTGTGCTGAGACAGGCATTCATTCATCCAGTGCTAGATCTACAATTTGCAATAAAGTGTCTTTCTTCTACACCAAATTCACTGCACGTTTGTTGCACATTTCACCGTGTCTGATACTGAGCTGCTTGTATCCCAGTGAGTGCCAATACAGGTTTGTAGATTAAGCCAATAAACATCATAAACAATGTACCTCATTACTTCTGAGGCTTATATTGACCACCGTCAAATTTGAAAAAGACCAAAGCATGTCTCACTGTTAATACATGTGCTATATGGGTGTTACTAAATTTGCAAAATAAATAATACATTTGCTCAAAAATGGAAATTTATGGCTCCAATCTTGATGGATTACATCTTCAGCAGCTGGAAATTGAAATTTCTCTCTGTCTTCCACTGTGTTGTTCAAATTTTATAGCTTCAATAACTGCAGCTTCATGTCATTTGATAATTTTAATTTTAAATATCAATATCCTTTAACATGCCCATCCTTGACCTCTTTTGTGTGTACACTCACACACATAAATGCATTTCACATACATGTGTGTGATATAGAGGAATATATTTTTAAACCTGTATTAAATTATCACTTAAGACATAGGCACACTAACATTAATTGAAAAGTAAACAAACCACATTAAATGTTTTCATTTCCATACATTATATATTTCAGCTATGCTTTCTTCCTTTGCAACAACTCTTATTTCGTCCAGCATTACATAAATTGCTCACTTTTTGCCTTCCTTTAAACCTCACTCCTCCTCCTGTATATTTTGCATGTATTGTTCCAGCAAATTCCATGTGTGTATATATACTTTGCTTCTTCCCTCCTCTTAACGTCCCACTTCCAGTTCTTTTATGTCTTACAATATTCAGTACTTTAAACGTAGTTGGTTTCGATTTTGATTTCCATTTTCTGGTTATTGCTTTTTTGGCAGTGAATAGTATTAACCTTAATAAGGCTTTTCCATATCTACCCTGTGTTCCAAAAGAATCATTTCCTTTGTTACAGCCATTTGCTCCCCAACTTTACTGACTGTATTCTGTAGTGAATCTATAAAGTCTACCAGCTGATCACACTCCAAAAACATATTCCCAGTTACCTTTTTCTTCCCCCAGCTATCTAAACAACTATACAGAGTATTAACATGCTTAGTTAATATTATATTCATAAAGCTGCAGAAAGTATTCTAAGAACTAAAGATTAGGAAATGTCCACTGTTGCATGTTTTCATTTTCTGCATCTTAATCTTTAACCAAGCCCTTCTCTCTTAGACACAGTACATTTGACTTCAAAATGTGTGTTTCCAGTCCCTTTCCTTAATGTTTTTTCTAACACTTCCTTACTGCTTACCCATTTTCATTCTGTGTTCCTACTACAGGTAGCAGCAAAAAACAGATCAAAAACTGTGGTTAACCAAATCTGCAGAACTACACCAAAAACAGCCAAGAAAAAACTATTCAAACCAGCACAAAGCTTTTGAGTTATCACCCCCTTCTTCAGTGTGAAGATAACAGAAAAAACAATCGATCCATTATATAAGACATCTAAATAAAGTCACAAGACACAGCCCCCAATCACAAGTCATTTTCAATTAGTCAATTACAAAAGTTAAACACACAATACAATAGTATATTTCTTTAAAATATGTTTCAAGAAACCATAAAAGATTCTTTGGCAAATACTCTAAAAATACATGTATATGAAACTAAATAAATATGCATATATCTTCTTATACATTTGATCACTTTAAACAGATTTGTTTCATGTCTAAAATAGGCTTAATACTAACGGCTGCATTGATTCCAGGTTCACAATCTGCCTTCAGGTGAACAATCCACTTAAACTCACTTACGTCTTGCTTATTATTCAAGTCTCCACCTCTTAAACTTTTAGGCACTATATCTTTATCCAACTAGAGGTACCCAGTTCTAGTGTAAGCCTTTTAATAAATATCTTATTTCAGAAACATCCCAACAGTCTTTACTCAATGAACCCAGTTACTTTCTCTAGTTTGTTTTAATCATTTGTTAGTTAGCTAGCATGTTTATTCTGCTGTAACCGAAACTCACCATACTAAGGTAACCCCAGACAAGTAACACGTACATCTGTATGACATACAAATCATATAGCACAACAGAGAAAAACTGTAACAAATGTAGCGCTGCAAGCACATCAATAAAAGTTACTTTCACTTTGAATACTTTAACACTAGTGCTCTTTATTCCCCTATTATACATAATAGGTCTTCTGAATAACTGCAGTCATTTCCTTTAATTTCTTCAAAGTACTGGCACTTTTTAAAATTAATCTTTCTAACAGCCTTATATTTCTTTACATTTATATGACTCTGTTCTACGCCTTCTGAGGTTATGTACTTGTTCCATTATTAAAGGAAGAGAAGCACAGAATGCATTCATATGAGTGTAAAAAAATATCATGGTCTGAGAAAGATTTAATTTTGAAGGAATTAATGCAAAACATATTGATGCAGAACTTATAGTAGCATGCCACAAGGGTCTCAACTGTACCACTTTGGTGCCTTCTTTCAAGTCCTGATTTAGAAAAGGAAAACTAATGAAGGGTCTCTGAACTCACAATTTCAGTTTCTCCTTTTGCAGATTCCTTAACACTGAAAAGGGCTCAAAATCATGGATAATTTTAAAATACTCTAATTCCCTTAAAAAGTTAGAACAAAATATGCATGAAATGCATTTTCTAAAGAATAACAACCATACAATTCTACTATCTGGATTTACTGACTTACTATAATCTTTACAGATTTACCAAAAAAAATCAAAAAATGTCATAAGGTTCACAGGAAAAAGACAAAATCAGAGATGTTCTGCTAAATTCTGAGGTGCTGAGGGATATGTATGGAAATTAAGAGAAACATCAGTGGTATATACAAACACAGCATTTAAATGTATTTACATCTACTGTCTGTGGAAAGCTAACCATCAAAAGGCCAACTCAGTTTATAAAAGTTGTGCTTTTATGATAAATTACTGAGGACTGAAGTCACAATAATGGCACAAGTATGAGTTTCAGACTTCTATCCTTCAGAAAATGCATGCTAACACAAATCTGGTTATTAAAAAAAAAAACTTTCTAAGTTTATAACACTAATATTTAAAATATGTTCCACTTAGGCTTTATCCGTATTTCTTATGACAAGAGGTTGAGAGGTAATCGGGGAAGTGATGTGAAAAATGCAGAAGGTATTACTGATGAAACATATACATACTATCTGACATCTCTTGGATATTGAAGTGATAGCACTTTATATTAAAAGCAAGAACTAATTTGCCTTGTCAGTATAAGCTGCAAACAGTTAACAGTAATGTTAATGGTGGTTACAGAGCTTCAGAAACTTGAAGAACCTCTGTAGCCACCACTAGCATGACATTTACCTCAGCAATGTAAGCTTTTTCCCACTTCCTAAAACAATTCATGGATACATGAATCTCTCCCACCAGCAGCACAATAGTCCAATCAAGTTGCAGTCCCAATCTAATGATCAGACCTTGATGTTGCATACTTCTCACTCTGACTAAGCTGAATGTAGGTTGCTAAAAAGTAGTTTGCAACATTAAAAAGACTGTTTTTAAACAAATATTACCAAATGGCGTCTTAAAATAAAGACCAACTGTCAGGAAGGCTAGTGCTCTTTGACTGAAACATAAGCATGAATATAGTGTCAGGCATTAATTACTTTACTGATTAAAATCTTATCATACAACAGACAAAAGCATAATAACGTATGACTGTCAAGCGAAACAGGCTTAGAGAAAAGCAAACTAAAGTTGACACAAGCCACAACACTCCTGCTACCTCCATCCTATGCCTGACAAATTATTTTCTGTATTCTCTTTGAGAGCACAAGCAGGTCACACAAGTCCTCCTAGTTCAAAAACATTAGTAGTTTTAGAGGGGAAATATGAAAACAAATCATTCAGGACAGAAAAGTTCCATACAGTTGTGAACTACAATTTATGAATACTACCTACAATTATAGTCAAAACACATTGCTCACCTAAAAACATAATTGTCCCATAACTGTTACCTGACAGCCGTAAAGCCCAAAGACGAAGATACAAGTATGCATTTTAGGGCTTCTCTTTTCCAAGCCAGACTCAGTAACCATTGTTACAGCTTCAGTAAGTCATAGTCAATTTACAGAAAGTTTTTTTTTATGTGCAACTCAGGGTACACTATTCTTCAAACTGACAGTTAAAACCAAACTCAGCTTTGCTGCCAAAGTTGCGGTGGAGCAACAAATTATGTGTAAGGACAAAAAGAGCATATAAATTATAAACAGTGTGTGACAAGTACATTTTCCCTAATTTAACCACTAGTTATATACTTTACTAAGGCTGAATGTCAACCCTTAACCCCAACTATTCCCTACACCCTTATTATTTTTGGGTTGTACTTTATGTTAGTCTTGCACCACCTGTTTTTCTCGGAATTATTTAACTACAGTAAAGGAATTAAATAGCCAGGGCTACATAATATTTAATGCATATACTACCAATGCATTGCAATTCATAGCTCTCAACCAATATGACAAATCCAAAAATAATCAGGGACACTTTTAAAATAGTAGCACTTTTAACTTGAGTCATTGAAAGAATACTAGAATGTGAATTAATACACATTTCTGTATTTTAATTATTTCTCACAAAAATCTGTTTTTATTCTCACAAATCCTTGATATTGACATATCATTCTGAAACTGCATGCGGACATAAATTATGGCATTCTAGTAATTATGCTTATAAGAGCAATATTTAAAAATTGTCCTTATTTTGTGGCCCTTGCCAGTTTTAGGCTTTGTCCAGATTCCATGAGCTAACAGTTTGAGACATATGGCAGGGGTCATTTTTCATATGTGCCAGTGGATCACCAATGCAAACATGATGTCACTGGCAAATGTGCAGGTCAGTCAATCATGCATTATTTGCATATGACATTACTGCCACTTGGTATGTCAGTCACACAGCTCATGCCCATTTCTGAGCAGTCCAAACATGAGGGGTACTAGGATGCACTTATGCCAACCTGGGTGTGAGTCTGCCTTTTAAATTTAATGTTGCATGGCTTAAGTTTTGTTTTTGCTCATAACCAGAACAAAAGCGCATCCAGAAATGGCTGTTTCTTGTGTGGATGAATTCATTTGTTCAATTTGTTTGGAACTATTTAAACTGACAGTGATTTTGGAGTGTGGACACAACTACTGTAAGTCCTGTATTGATACTGTTTTGGACATTGAAGGCACTCCCAAATGCCCGGAGTGTCAAGCTGCTAATCCTGGAAAGAAGTACATCCTTAATTGATTATTGTTTAAACTGGTAGATAAAACACAGAGTCTGGATCTCGAGGACAGCTTAAGTCCAAAGTACACAACCCCACCTGCAAATGTGAGCAGAGGCGTCCAACTATGTGACGTACATGGCGAGGGACTGAAACTTTTCTGTGAGGACTGTCACTGTCTAGCATGTCTTATTTGTAAAGTTCCAGAAAACACAGAGGTTACAGTTTCTTGCCACATCAGGAGGCAAAGCACCTTCAGCAACAGAAATACAAGGTTTGTCTGATGTAGGGGTGGCTAAAGATCATGCACAGTACTAAATAAACTAAACAGAGGGCAGTCTAACTGGAACTTTTTTAAAGCTTTTATCTGACAACTTTCTTGTTGCCAGGCTTTATGCGATTTGCAGGGCATTTCTTTTCTCCTCCCTTTTTATGAAACACTCCAGACTTAAAAAAAAAAATACAACACCACAGTTGATGTTTGACGTCTGTTGCTTGGTAACCCCTGTCATCCTTTTTGAGCTACTCCTACTCAACAGTGGTTTTGATTGCTGAGGAGTCAAAGTAAAGATGACATGAAAAACAGAAATACCCCAATCTAACATTTATAATTGAACGGTTACTTTTGAAGCAGGAACAAGTCATTCTCCAGATGGGTACTGGCCTACTACATACCCTGATGCATTCTTGTTTCAGTGTTACTTCCTACACCCGACCGTATGGCTGAGCTGACCGGCCATTGTTCTGTGCTGCTTATTGCTGAATGCAGGGTTCTCCCACTTTCCAGAACCGGCAGTACAGCTGTTTGGACAGATGCTCAGTCATCCGCCCAGACTTTCCTTATTAGAGATTTTGGGTTAATTATTAGTGTATGAAATTACTTAAAATGTATTAGGTTATTATTTTGATCACTTTATGCTAAGCATGGGATATGGTCTATTGTAAAACTCCTATTCAGATGGCATTTGAACGTCTTAAACTTTTCAGTCATAAATTAACAATCAACATATCTTTGACAGTCAAATGATGCCCTCACCTGATAAAGACATGTCAATCAACTCTACGCTTCTTACTTGGACTGAATTTTCAGGAAAAATATTTTTTTATAATTTTTTTTAATCTCACCAACAAAACTGCAATGACCTTTCACCCAACATACCTTCATTCAACTGTACTGGAGATGCACTTGGAGGAGTAATTGATGAGCATCGTATAGGTCATCTGACTGCAACCTCCAGTCACATCTCTGATGTGTCTTTCACATTAAAAAATGTTGGTGAGTTGAAAAGAAAAATCTGCCATTTTCACATTACATTTTCCAATCTGAAATAAAGAACTTGCAGTGCATGATCTGTGTTTGCCTCACAGATGCCACACAGCTTTAAAAAGATGGCGGCACATACCCCTGCGCCCAAGCCTAAATCTGCCACTGGTTTTGCATCAAACACTACAAAATTTGACATTGTATGGAAAGGGAGTAAGCTCGATCTCTGCCAGAAATTTACTAGAACTTGAACAATTGCAAAATCTCTGTTACATTTTTGCTTGCGCTTTCTTGAAGCTTCATTACTGTCAAGCAAACAACCAGGCAGAGTAGCCTTCTTATAATCACTTTGAACACTATTATACAAGCTCCTCTGCAAATATTTGCTGTTAATGGAAATTCCAGTCCTGTCAGTTCCTCATTGTTTTGACTCCAGCTATCCCACTCTTTTCACATGCCCACAGTGACAGAGCTTTCTCTCACTTGGATCCTATTATTTGAAACTCTTGTGTCAAACATCATTCTCCAGCATCCTATACTTCGTTCAGCAAATGGCTTAAACTGCACATAGAAAAGCAAATGGAATGTGTGAATGCTATTTCATTGGCTTTGTTACATAGCAACCTAATCTTTCCTGCAGGATGGAATTCCTTGGGAAACAATATATATATATATATATATATATATATATATATATATATATATATATATATGGGGCTTCACCCCCCACACCCCCCAATGTGGGGGTCTGTGCCCCCCTAACTATTTATTCCTACTCCAGGGTCATGCTACAGTGGGGAAAGGGCATAATGCTTTGCATTTCATGTGTTAACCATATGAGCTGTCGATCATATGACCTTTCAGAGCTGTCATTGTTTTGAGCTTTCAGTGTTTTGGAGTCAGTTAAATGGTTGTCGACCATATGAGCTTTCAGTCACATGAAGTAGACCCATATATACATACACATATATATATATATATATATATATATATATATATATATATATATATATATATATATATATATATATATATATATATATATATATATATATATATATATATATATACATATATATACTATGCATATATATGTATATATATATATATATATATATATATATATATATATATATATATATACACATACATACATATAGATACATTTTTTCCATCCAGAACTCCATTTTATCTTTCAGTTTTTTTCATTAGCCAATAACCTACATGCATAGTACTAAACTATGACTGGTGTTGGGAAAGGAAACTACCGCATGCACCCCTCCCCTGGCCTTAAGGGGCATGAACTATACTGTCTAGCCTGCACCCTAGCCTGATGTCTAACCTCCCTGAGTTCAGGCCTACACTAAAACTCCACTAGAGAAACATCAGCATGCATCATCCCCCAACATACCAACACCCCATCCCCCCAACCATCTCCTTTAAGCGCCCAAGTCATTAATTGAACTCAGGTCACCTGGGTCATAGTTGGGGCCTTATCCCTCTACACCATCGGAGCAGCTGAATGTGTATTGTTTTGATTTGTACTCGGTATTCTTTTGTATACAGTTTTGTCAAGATTTAACTTTTACTGATGTTTGTACATTATTGCACTATATTCTAATTTGTTCACTTTAAGTTTTTGTAACTAGATTATGGCTGAAAAAAGTCCTCCAATGATGCAGTTTACGTGTCAAATAAATAAATAAAATAAATAAATACAATTACAGAGCAAGCAGGAATGGAAATAGGCATATACATGGTAGGATAGATAGTCACATAGAATATTATTTAATTTTCACTATCTGAGATATTGAAAGACATACATTCATTTCTGAAGAGCGAATGTGCAGCCCATGACAGCTAGTGTACTTTATTGTGAAGTCTGGCAAACTCAAAGGTAATTATATTGCATAAGTGGGTGGAGAGTACAAGGCCCACCATATGGAGAGCATAACAGGTTTTACCTCCCTTATGTAAAATAATTGTTGATGGGTTACCATTGACAGCTGTCAGTTTGAACAAACTATTGCGCATGAATAACCAACCAGATTCAGTTTTTATATGTAAGTACCATATGTGATTCTATGTTTTCTGTTATTACAAATTGAGGGGAAGCAAACTCCTCTTTATTTTCACTTAGCTTTTTATTTTCCCAGTATGTCAACTTTTTTTCAGTGAAATGTAGATTTTCTGTGAGCTGTGCTTCTAATGTGTAGAAAAGTAGCATTTCTGCAAACTCATTTCCAGCTTGTGCTTTCCAGTGACCAACTGTGTTGGTATGTGGGTGTTTTTGGTTGTGCCCTGCCAACTAGGTAATGGCCAAATGTGTGGTGCATACTGCTTGTAAAACACAAACTCATGAAATTAGACGGCTGTGTTTGGGGTTTGCCTCTTTCCTCACTGTCCTGCATCCTCGGGCTTGATTATATTTGCATTTGTCTTTGATGCAGGGAGATGAATGCCATACTCTCACACAGATTTGATTTGCAGCCTAGGAGCAGGAGAAGCTGATGTTGGGGGCACAGAATAATGAGGCAAAACCTGTTTGTCTGTCCCTGGGGACATAGCAAATATGAATGCGGTATTATCCCTGGTGGTGATACCATGGTTATGCCAAGTACTTACCAGTGTTGCCGTGTAGATTAGTTGGTATATGACAGATACATCACCACTTAGGTGGAGGCATAGGATAATAGGAATTATATGTAAAGTAAATTTTGAGTCCATTTGCATCTAGCTGATACCCATCCTTATGATTTACTTCTCACTTCTAGAAGGGTGAAACAGGTTAGGGCAGGTATGACTATGTGGATAACCATCCAATCATCAAGGTTAGTCTTGAAGGATGTAAGGGTATCACTCTATTTAATAGATAAGGGCAGTTTACTCCAGAGATTTCTCAAGAATGCCATTGAATTCCATCTCTCATGACATCAGTCTGGTATATCACTGGGAGGAAGGTAGGACTTAGTTGATTAAACCTGCTTAGAACCACAGTAAAACAGACTCCTATACCTGGCCTCAACACACTTTGTGGAACATGATAACTTTCACCAATAAGAACCTTCATATGGAGTACTAGAAGACCTCTACGCGTGGGACTCACCAAGAAGGGAGACCTTCTCCTTAAAGGTCACATGGTAGAGTTGTCACAAGTGTGTGAATTGTAGAGAATGAAATTATCATGGAACTGGCCTCAGACAAGCCCTAAAGTTAGCAGCAGCATAAGAAATGGAAGTGAAAGAAACAAAAAATAAATAAATAAAATACTTGATTACATTAAGTTTGAGAGTTCCCCTTGTTTGGGGAATATGTCAAGGTTGTCCTCACTGAAAAAGCCAGCTTGAAAGAAAGACAAATACTTTACTTTAGGTCATCTTTATTTTTAAGAAACTGTCTTCTGACAGAATTACCTACATTGATCCATGTTTCTTTGTGCGTGTGTGTGTGTGTGTGTGTGTGTGTGTGTGTGTGTGTGTGTGTGTGTGTGTGTGTGCGTGTGTGTGTGCGTGTGTGTGTGCGTGTGTGTGTGTGTGTGTTTATATATACATTTGTATAGTGTTACCCTGAATAGAGTACAGACTTTTTTTTTTTACTTTTTCTTCTATATGAATTTTTAAGTTGGGTTACAGCCTGCAGTATGTGTTCAGAAACTAATCTATCAAATATACATCTATATTTATTCTGTCTGTCTTATAAGGTTACACAATTTTTTTCTTGTGCAGGCACAGCATTATGTTTTTCCTCACCTTTGTTGATTATGTGTACATATTTATTGTATAACTCAGCCTCTTTAGATTCTGCAGTGGAATATTTGGTAGTGATGTCTATTTTTTTTTTGTTTGTTTTGCTAACTTCTCCAACTGATTTTTAAAATAATGACAGTCTTATATTTAAAGCTGTGCCTCTTAATACATAACAAGGCATTAGCTGTGGTGGAGAACAAAGGATAATGTACATGAGCAAATGCAGTTCAGTGTAATAAAGAGACCAGTTTGTACTTTTCAACGTCACAATGTTGGCCATGGAAGGCAGATTTCCTTCTAAGAAGAATGCAGATGCAGGGATGATACTGCGTGCCATTAATGCAGTGATTAAACATACTGTATAGAGAAGGATGGAAGAACCGATGCTATTTACATGTAAATGATTTTTAAGTCTCATTCTTTCTTTCTGTACATTTCACATATGCAATGCTTTGTTAGTAGCCATATTTTTCACTAGGCTAAAATAAGTCTCACAAATATGACAGTTTTGTGCAGATGAGTAAGGCTACGAATTGTTAATGCGCTGTTTCTCATAGACCAGCTTTGATTTTCACAACTACCATTCCCTTAATGTGTGACTTTGGGCATGTCACTTGACCAGATAGTGTGTCTAGTCTTCTTGACTGCATCCCTTGCAGCTACCTAAGACTGTGAATTAATTTTACATTTATCCTAAACCATCTCAGGTACATATCTGTTATAGCACAGTGGCATGACTACTTGAAATGAAAAGTTTTATTTTGATATTGTCTCCTTTGACTGTAGTGTTCATTTTGATTTCATTTGTTCAATATTTCTCGCCTTTTGTGATAAATTACTGCCTTGACTATCCCAGAAACATCAAAGTGCTTTGTACTTAGACTAGGGTCAATCTTTACACATCTGACAATGGAACATGTTAAAATTATCCCATAATTATTTTCCAGTTAAATTTGACTACAAAAATATGCACCCCTAAAAAGCTTGCACAATATATGTTTGCCTGTGTTCAGGAAACAAGCAGACCTTTTAAAGTAATAAATATGCCAAAAGAGCTCACCTTTATAGAAATGGCACAGAATGGGCACATGTTACAAGGAATAAATTCTACCATAAATCATCCACATGAAACAGAGAAAGTAAACATTAACCAAAATCAAACAAATGTTTAACGATTGGTGTGCTATTTGTATATTTCTACTTCCTGTATGAAACTATTTTTCAAAGTCTTTTGCCTGCTTTAACATGGTGAGATGACTCAGCTTTTACATTACTCTTAAGTAATCAAACTGAATAATTCCTTCTGAGCTTCAGAAAAGACAAGCCTCGACAGTTTCCACAGAAAGAAATGAAGTGACTTTTGGAAGAATGTGTACATTTTGCTTCCAGTAAAGTTTATCTGCCTATTCAGGTGGTATTTATTTATCCACATCACTTCTCATTTAACCATGTTTTTTTCCACAGATGGTTAAGAAAATGGATGGACTGATGGACTACAGTATTTGCCACCTATTAATCTATTTTAATAAGCCCCTGGCAGCAGAATTGCTGAACACTAATATTAGAAGGGCGAATGATATTTAATTGTTCACATAGACAACCAACAAAGTAGTATGGGGTGCTAAAGCTGGTTCTTAATGTGATTTATGACTCGTTACAGAAATTACAGTTCACATCTGCTGAAAGCCATATTCCAGTAACGGCTGCTTTATTAATACAGCCGGTTCTCTTACTCTACCATTCAATCAGAAATGTTGCTGCCAGCTTATAAGAAAAGTTTCAAACAATGCTCACTGATCCTCATTTGATAAAGTTTTGAACAAAAGGATCTGAAGAAGCCAATAAAAATGCTCAGCCTTAAACGTTTAGGGCCCTGGGTGTATAAGCAAAAAACAACAATTTGTGATTTTCTACACCTCATCATGTTTATATATCTATATATAATACTGGAACTGCTATCAAATCAGAAAATGCCTGAAAACATTATGTAATAATGCGACAAGGCAATGCCTGTCTTAAAGTAATACTTATGATGACTCATTTTATTGACTAAAACAAAACTTACTGATTTACTTGCATTAATAAGCCATTATGCTGAAACATGCTAAGTCTGAAATGCTGTTAATAAACTTCATACCACATGTAAACCAATAACAAAATCTTTCATGGCCTGACAAAAATAAGAAAGAAATATCAAGGTATTTTATGCTTGAAGTTGCCATCTCAGAATAATGTTTTTGCTTTTCGTACTACAAATTATGGCATATAAATCTCACACAAAAGGACAACTTAGAGAATGAGCTTCATGTTGATTACTGTTGCAGAAAATCCTCCTCATCCTCACCTTTAGGTATCCCAGACATTTTGCCATACTGATTTATGGAGATATTTAGTTCAATCCTGACCTTTGCACTGCTTACATTAATTTACTCAGCTTGAAAGCTTGACACAGCTCTTGCCATAATAGGCACCGGGCTGATGCAAGGTTATTTATTTACCCAAAACTGCATTTAGTCAAGCATCCAAAGCTTATCTAACCAGTCCTGTACTGGTTTGTAATTGGCTGCACAGCAGCTTGGTAAGAGATGCTTTTATTTGAAATTATATATTGTATTTTGTATCACTGGTTTTCACTGTTTTTAGGAAGGAAAGGATAGATTGTAGACAAGAAGATTTGCTTTGATTTATATTTTGCTGTTTTACCTCTGATTTTCATTGTTAGTTGTTAGCAAGGGATAGGTTTTAGACAGGCAAACTCTATCCATCCCAAGGGCCTACCCAGCTATAAATTCACACAGACTGCAGAGAGGGCATTCTAGAGCTTATCTAAACAACCCAGTTTTGGTTTCTGATTTCATGATCTTGTTAAAGTTAAAAAAAGGTGCAACTTCAAGCAACAGTGAGCAGAAGCTCCTGCGTGTAATATAAATGAATTCCAGCTTTTATGTGACTTTCATAACTTGTACGGTCAGAGCAACAACTTTACTGTACTTAATTTAATATTCAGTTATTGCTTGTGTGATTTATCTCACAGGAGTTTATTTCAATTCTCTTTGAATTCTGTGGTAACCGATTTTGATTATGCTTTTCTTTTAGAGTTTTTTTTCTGATCATTCGCAGCTGAATATGAATATCTTAATTAAGCATGCCATTAACGATTTGCTAAAGAAAAAAATATCTTCTACATTGTAATAAATGCTATGTACATTTAAAGGTAATACATTATAACATTGGTGATCTGTGTTCCTATTGTCAAAAGCTGGGTGATTTGTGTACCATTATTACTAATAAATCTAGACTTACTGATGATTACACTTTAATTCGTATGGCTTGGAGAACAGTTGTTACATATATTAATGACTGGACTAATGGGGTAAATAATGTCACGAAAGGAAGTGTCTGTTGTCTGTAAAGTTCGTTCAGTCACTATGAAACAAGATAATGCACTGACAATTTTGGAATTCTGTTCACAAGTATTCAGCAATCTGAAGATTCAGAGCAAATAGAAGGAAATAAAAAAGAAAGAAAGAAGTTCACAACAAATAACAAAGAAGAAAAAGAAACTGGTAAATGTCTGTGAAGCAAAGAGAATACATACTAAAATGGAGACAGCATTGTTATGTAACATGCAGATTACATGGAATGATAACATTTTCCTATTAGAAAACCTTCAGTCTACAGAAAAATTCATAATTTTTCCAAAACAGAAGGTAGAAAAAAGTGGCAAGTTTTAGGTGTAAAGGATCCAATCAAAACTAAACATGGAAGGATTGAAGAACATTAAGAAAAAATGAGGAGAAAAATAGACATTGACAACATAGCTCAAGTTGTGGATGTACAAAGCCAGCTGTGCTCCATGTCTTGTATATCAAATGAGACACTGAAGCTGAGTATTTGTTCAAGTTGTTTATTGTACATAAACACATCGAGTTGTAACTGTAACATATACTTCAAACTTCATAAGCTAACTGACTCATTACTTCAAACGCACTTGCATGTGCATCTTCATTCATGCCTGCATTCATTCTGACTGACTATACAAAATGGAACTGATCTTGCACATTGTCAGAAACTTATGTACATGTGCTATCTAGCTGCACTGGCTGCCTAGGTACAAAACACACAATGATCTACATCCCCTCTCTTTGAGTTTTCCGACATGCAGTTGGAGAACAAGATATTTCACAAGCTAGATATGACATCAACATTTAACAACAAAAAAATTCAAGTCCAAGTCACTGCGTATTTAGGATTGGATCTGGAAATTCTATCTGATTTGGTCACGTGAAAGCTTTGACTGGGTTTAGCAACAGGGACAGCCTCTGGGGATTCTTTTACAATTGGAACTTTGGGGATTACATCAGGATTACTTGACAAAAGTACACTGTCTTCTGGAATTCAAACAAGTGTAGAGTCACTCTGAGAAATGTAGTCTCTGACACAGGCAATCTGCTGCATCTGTGGTTTGGAGACTGGTAGCATGTCTCTTTGATTCCTTCTGAAATCCACTCCTTCAGATTGTATGATGTAGGATCTCAGTTCTTCACAAATGTTTTTGACAATTCCCACTCAGTCATACCCTTAAGATGTTGGGGTTTTCACAATCTCTCCTTGTCTTAATGATTTGAGAGGCTCGCTGAATTTATCATAGGACAACTTTTGTGACTGGTATTTTCTTAAAAGTTAAGTCTCAACCATTCTGTTGTTCTTTGTATTTGGTGTCAATAATTGTTTACTGATCAGAAGAGTTCTTCTAGTCTGTCTGGGTGCTCTTGACAAAACATCAGCAAGGAATAAATATTTGCCTTTTGTATGGATAATATTGAAAGTGCACTTTTGCAATTTTAACATCATGTGTTACACACGTGCTTGGGCTGTATGTAATGGCTTTTTCAGAATTGTCACTAGAGGCTGGTGATCAGTCCCTATTTGGATTTTGCCATAAATATAATGAACATGAAAACACTACTGCCAAAAGCTCTTTTTCAATTCGTGCATACTGCGTTTCAGTTTGGGTTAAGGTTCTGGATGCACAGGCTACTGGTATACCTTCTTGAAGACATGCTGCACCAACACCATACTTTGAAGCATCACACGAAAGATTTACAGGTATGTGAACAGCATAATATCTCAATGTGGGTGGACTGACAATTTTCAGTTTCTGAATATCAAATAATTTTTGGTGTTGTTCCAAACAGGACCAGTTTACATTTTTGCATGTCAACTCACATAACGGTGCTGAAGTTCACTCAGGTCTGGAATGAACTTTCCTAAAGAGTTGACCATACCAAGAAAATGTTGTAAAGGTGTGACATTTACTGGAACTGGCATCTCAAGAATTGTTGCTTGCTTAGACAGATGTGGTTGTAAGCCAGAAATGGTAAACAAATGACTCACCCAGAGACTCTGGAATAGACTGCCCATACATGTCAAACAGAGTGCCTCATTGGCCCTCTTCAAAAGGAACCTTGATGATTGGATGGGAGATAGGAAATACACCCCGGGTATCATGTCAGTCACCCTGCTAGACAGGGGTCCAGAGAAGTAAATATTGTGGGAAGAAATATCCAGGGAATTGTTATGGCTAGGCTTGCATAAGCCCTACGGCCGATAGCCTAGTACCAACCTATGAACCAATGAACCTATGAAAATAAGAAACTTCTTTCAGTTTAAATTAGCATTTCTGAGGATTCAGTTTAAGATTTATTTCATGTGCATGGTCTAGAAATTTCTTGAGGTTTTTATCATGATCAATTTCACCATTGCCCCCTACAATAATGTCATCTACTATAATAGCACACTGATAACTAGAAAAGATTTGCTCCATTGCACATTGAAACACTTCACTGGCTGAATTTATCCCAAATGGCATTCTCAAAAATCTGTATCTACCAAATGGTGTACTAAAAGTGGTTAACAATGAAGATTTGTGATGCAGTGAAATTTGCCAAAATGAACTTTTTGCATCTAAGACTAATAAAACAGTGGCATTTGGCATGAGAGTGGCTACTTCTTGTATTGCATGCATCAGATCATGAGGATGTTTAAGCACTTTGTTTAATTCTCTCAGATTAATACATATTTGAATATCATCTGAGCTTTTCTTATGACCTATTACCATAGAGGATACCTACTCAGTCAGTTCTTTTACTGGAGTAAGGACATGCAAATTCACCATTTTGTCAAGTTCTGCTTTTACTTTGCTTTGCATTGCTGCCAGAACCTTCCTTGCTAGTCTGACAACTGAGCTTACTTCATGGTCTAACTTAATGGAATATGTGACTAGAAGTTTTCCAAGCTCATCTTTGAAGATATCAGCCCATTCACTAAAAATATTCTGCGTAAAACTATCATTGTTGTTCAGACTTATATGGTGGATCTCTTTATTAAATGAAATCAGTCCCATTCTCAAACTGCCTTTGAGGCCTAACAGTGACTGGACATGTCTTTTGACTATGTAAAACTGTAAGCCATAGCGGTTCCCAGCATAAAGGTATATGAGAACTACTGCACCATCAGTTTGAATTTTTTCACCATCATAAGCAACTAGTTTTCCACAATTTGCTGAATTCAGTTTCTCACCAACTTTTACTTTAGCAAACATTTGTGCTGATATAATATTGCACTTGGAACCAGTGTCTAATTTAACCTCTGCAGGTTTTCCATTAATTCATATAGTACAAAATATTTCCCTCTTTGCTGCCAACGGATAATCTACTATGTTAACTGTTTCATCTATTACAGAGACACTATCAACATAGAAAGTTTGCTCACAGCTCTCTATCTGATCTACTTGCTTCTTTGGATGCTCTCTTCTAATAAAAGTATGCGCCACTTTAGATTTGTAAAGCCTTTTGAAATGATTCCACTGTTTACATTTTTACATTTGTGACACTGCTGACCAAAAGCTAAGTACTTCTCTCATTTAGGCTCACGACTACCTTCATAATTATGATAGTTAACAATGAGGTTAGGTACTGCCACACCATTTGGTTTATATTTCTTTTTCATCTGAACTTTATGTTGTACACTATCGATATTCACACTGGCACTGCATGCATGCTTTTCTCATTCGTAAGCATATTCTTATGCTTTTCTGTAAGCTCATTTATTTGACAAAATTCAACAGATTTGCTAAATATCAAATCACTATCTCAAAGCAAAATCTTTCTCACTTCATCATTATTAACACCACCCACAAGCTCATCTCGTAAATCATAAAATCTGCATGGTTTTGCTTTATTTCTTAAGTTGCTAATATATGCTGCTATAGTTTCACCAGACTTTTGATTTCTTGTATAAAACATGTGCTTTTCCATCGTAATATTTGTTTGAGGGTTACACATTTCTCTAAATTTACGTTTTAAACACTCAGTGTCTTCCCACGTTCCAGGGTATATCAGAATATGGTAGTTCTCCCTTCCTCTGCATACACAGCAGATATATACACAAATGAATATTCCCTCTCAATGGCTTCTAAGCCAGATAAATTAAGAAGTATGAATGCCTTTATATGTGCATCTTTATCAGAAAATGCAGCCTGTATGCAAATGTAATATTCTTGCTCAAACACTTGCCAGTTCTCAGCAATATTCCTAACACTAGCAGTTCAGGTCTGTAAAATCTTTCTGTCATAACAACAAAATTCATTTAAATAAAAACATAGACCATGTACTTGGAATTATGCCCAACTGCACAATAATCTCTCTGAAAAGGTTTTACTTTAACACTGCAAACACTGGGAACATTCTGGAAACTTCTGATCCTTCAAAAAGTTTTGGTAATGAGAGAAAATAGTACATTGCAAAATCATTTAGTCATTTTGGTGTTTTCATACATTTTAAACACTTCAGAAATTATTTCAAATATTTCTGCAATTATTTTGAATACTTTTATCACTATGTCACTATTCCTGATTATTATTTTATCTCTGTAATTATTTCAAAGATTTTGAATGCTTCGCCACTTATTCGGCAACTGAAAAATATTTAAATGAGTTTAAGTACCTTTGAATAACTGCTGACCTGTTTGCAAGTTGCTGCCTGTATATTTCTCCACTTCCAACTGCATGCTTTATAGTTTGCAAGCTGAAGCAGCTTTGGATCCCACTTCTGACACCATGTTGCATGTCTTGTGTATCAAATCAGACACTGAGGCTATGTATTCTTTCAAGTCAATTATTGTACATAAACGCATCAGGAGTTGTAACTGGAACATATACTTCAAACTTCATAAACTGACTGGCTCATTACTTCAAACACATTCACATGTGCATCTCCATTCATGGCTGCATTCACTCTGACTAAATATACAAAATGGCACTGATCGTGCACGTGCTCAGTAACTTATATGCATATGCTATCTAGCTACAGTGGCTGACTAGGTACAATATACACAATGATCTACAAGCTGGATGAGAATTGTATGCCTGCAAATGTAATAAGTGATGAAAACAGTGGGATTAATAAGACTATCACTGATGATTATTCCTTTATAACAATTGGTAGAGAAGATATTAATGAATTAGAATTTGAAGATTCTTTGGATCTGGTCAGAAAAGATATTCCTGTAAATGGAAATTTAGTTACTAAAACAATTGATACTTACATTGGCCGAGAAGGAAATAAACATTGAATAGTCTTATGCTTGCCAGGAGCAAAAATAGAAGATGTGTGACAGGCCTTACAATGCCTTAATGTAAAGGAGTACAGATTTATTTTTTATTCATGTTGGTACAAATGATCTCATTTGCAAGGACTCTGTTAGTAAGGAACTTACAGCCCTTTTAGTATAGCTTTTAGAGATGTTAGGATGTACTTTTCACAAATCACACATACAAAGAAGAGTCAGGTTACCATGAATAAAAAAAATGTTTTTATGTAAACACCTACATTAAAAAAGTCCCATTTTAAAAAAAATGGAAATGTGCAGAGAATCCAAGTCTAATGTTGGGCACACATGTTCAGACAAAATGGGGTGCACATGTCAAGATCAGGGAAGAGAATTTTTGCAGTAGATATTTTGCAATAGTTGACAAATGCAAGGCAGGATTTTTGCCAGGTCAAAAATTTAGCAGTTCACTGATAGCAACATTTGATGCATCTCTGATGGTTGTTAATACTACTGTCAACATCATGGACAGACTCTACAGAAACTCAAGGTTCTGTGTGGCAGGGACCAGGGTGCTGTGCTGTGCTGTGACACATTTGAAACTACGTCATGATCACTGGATTGACTGCTCGATGATAAAGATAGTTGATGTGCTATGAGATACAAAGACACAGAACAGGAAAATGTGCTGACGTTACACTATGGATACCATCAAAGACATATGACATATATCAATCACTGCAATGGTACAAATAATAATGACTTCACGTGAGGTCTACTGTATGTATGTTTCACAAAATCTACATACATGGAGCATATAATTTGGTCACAAGGCCAACACACATAACATATGTGAGTACTGCAAACAAACTCACACCTGAAAACCCTCATTGGAAGTTGGTTCTGTCCTAGAGGGTTGAATTTCAGCTATTGTAAACAGCATTAGTGATCACATCCTTGCCACTATTAACCAGGTGAACACAGTTAAAACCACTCAAATGTACAGTGGATGACATTGATGCAGACTGGCCTAGGAATGGGAAGAAAGGCACAGTATTAATGGATGACAACAAAAGGATTGACAACAATGTGTGTAAAGGTTGTGGGTTGTACAGTGGATCCTGCATTGTGAAAGTAAAGAGAAAGACAGCACAGTCATGTATGCAGTAAAAAGAATAATGACGGCATCCCATATACAACACAGCAAAGTGGGCTGCAAATACTCAAGTGACGGATGTTGCAGCTGTGCACCAGATGGGCCTGGCTTGACAAATATTGACATAAAAATCATGTATCACATGTCTGCTACATACTGATGCAAGCTATGACAATTTTGCTGTAATATACCAGGTCTGTCTGTACTTATACCTGCACAGCTTGGGCCTCACAAGATGTACTTGTAGAGTTTACAATGTTATGTAAATAACAGTATGACAGTAAACAGCACTGCCATGAAATGTGGCTGAGGCAATAACAAGGTAGTGGTCACAGTAACAGTATGGAGACAGTTACTTCCTGATCCCTGGTTTAGCTCTGAAGTAGATGAATCTCTGAATATTAATGCAAAGACAATTACATATGTTATTTGGATGCTAAATCTGTACTTCTGTAGTATGAATACAAGACACTAGACTTACATTCATCATCCTCACTGTGACTATATGAGGAATTGCCAGCTATGCCAGGAGACGAAAGGCAGTGGATGTCTAACATATGCCAGCAGAGCTAGCTGGAATTTTGTAAAGAATTATATGTAATTTGTATATCAAACTGATTTGTACAGATGTTTGTGTTGAAAAATGTATTTGTAAAGTTGTCTGTGTTAAAAAATGTATCAGCAGAGTGCCCTGCTGGGCAGAAAAGAAATATACATGTATTATTGTAACTTTTTAAATGTATATGTTTTAATTGATCTACTTCATATGTTCGAAACTTCAAAATGCTGAATTTCATATTGCCAAGACCGTATGATCGACATTTGAAATGTCGAACATATGAAATACAAAAGTAAAAAATAAAAAACACTTACACCCCCACCCTCTGTAGAGGGCTCCACACCCCCGTAACTTAAATATACCAACTCCGAGATTGCACTACAGTGCAGGAATGGAAATCTTTCCATTCTGCACTGTATGGAGATGCTGGTTCCACATTGTTGGCATTTCAAATGTTGATCATATGGTCTTGGCCATATGAAATTTGGCATTTTGAAGTGTCGGCAATGTGAAGGGGACCCGTTTTTAACAGAGGATACTGGAAGAGAAGAGGTTAAGCTCAGGCCCAGCTAACTTCAGAAAACAGCTGAAATTAACTTAGGCTGCAAAGATTGTATTTTACAGTTCTGACTGCAACCAGAGATGAAATGTTTGTCAGAAGCCTGGCTTAGTAGCTCTGTAGGGGGAGTAGAAGTATTAAAATGATTTTATGACTTCCAGGAGCTGTAGCAGATCTTAGCAAAGCTCTGTCTGTGTGTATGGTAACACATAGGTGATAAAATCCTGGCACCTTCTAGTGTTGGTGATAGTGTGGAAAACAGAGTCAGGTAACCAGATGTGATGTCATTTTGTAAGACATTCCAGAAATAATATGTAGATATTATATGAGAAGTTTCTTAGTCAGACTTGGCAGTCTATTTCTTGGAACCTGACATAGAAGGATCCCTCACCTACTTCGTCTTGCCTTGCTTTAATAAGTGAACCAGGGAATAGTAACTCTTTAGATTAGTCAGGAAAATATAATGAGATTAGTTAAGTACTGTTTTTCTGTATCTGTGTGAACCTCTTCATCTATGTTATTGTAATATGTCATGTGGGTGAAACTCTGGTGTTTACTGTAAATAGATATTTCGATTTCACATTATTTTATTATTTATTATTAAATATATTTAAACTTTTCATTATGGCTAGTCCCATTAGAAAATATTTAAGCTTTGAGACTATTTGCATATATTTATTTGGTGTAGCTGTGGCCACTTCTGACTGTTTGGTTGACATTACCATTTGTATTAATATAAATTTCAATCAGTGAAACTGGATACTCTTTTAAGAGCCTTATAGTAACTGACTGGTGGCAGTGAATCTACCTTATAGTCTGGGCAAAGCCGATAGAGCAGGTAATCTGTGCCAGCCTTTCCCAGTTGTGTGTATGTGAAAATTAAATCTCAAAGAGAGTGTGTGTGTGTGTGTGTGTGTGTGTGTGTGTGTGTGTGTGTGTGTGTGTGTGTGTGTGTGTGTGTGTGTGTGTGTGTGTGTGTGAGCTACTTAGAGCAGGGACATGAAGCACTGGTTTCACACAGTGGGTGCTAGAGGACTTGGCTTCGACACATGGCTGAGGATCTAACCCTACAGCTGTGCCAGTGGGGAGCCTTACTGGGATATGGGGAGAGACAGAGAGAAAACCAGACCCCGGACTGAGTATGCTTCCTGTGTGGTCTTAAGGGAAATTGTGCTTGACACAAAGAAGTCTGCATCTGGAAATACTGAGTGAATCCATTTTTGTTCCAAGTGAACGTCCCTCTCCAGTATCAGTGGTGAGGATTCAGGTTCCTTGATTCCTGGCCCAGAGTGAGGACATCACACTCACTCTGTATGGATGTGTTTCTATGGCACAACTCTGCTGCTGTATATCAAAAACAACTATACATGAATATGCATGCCTCAGCAGTATGCAGTGATTGTCTTTATATTCAGACACGCTATGGAAAAAATGCATATTTAGCCATTTAACACAGCTTCAATACCATCACTGAAGAGGTTTCACTCTCCTCTCTTGCTGTATGCAGTGAGGCCAGAAATAATGTGATGTCATCAGAGGGTCAATGGTGGTGGCATCCCTCAGTCTCTCTTATAACATCTCACTCTGTTAACTGCACGAAAGATCATGTTTGACCAGCATTGTCTACAGGCATCATGGGATCAGTTGTGACCTTCAACCATATTTATCAGTTGGTGAGGTCAATCCAGATTTCATGCCTCCAAACTGTATCACCAGACTGGCCTAGGAGTCTCCGTATTTGTTAAAAGAGAGCATCATTTATGATGACACTTTCCTGTGACAGAAGTTGTCATCCCTAGGTCAGTTTGCCATTTGAAGGATAGTGATATGCACATGAAAATATTCCTGTGCAAGGCCACGTAAGCATGTGATTCTATGAACAGCATATGCCAACATACACAGTATGCATTCCTGTGCAATGCAAAGTTCTGTATAACACTGTCTGTCATAAATACTAACATGACATATAAATCCTATCAACAAGTCCTTCATAGATAACATTTGTAAAATGAACATAACTTGTAATATCTTTAGAGTTTGTAAATGGGATTAGAACCCCCCCCCCCACATTACTGGAGGTAAAAAGACATCAGCATCATGTCACAGGAGTCTGCATGCATTTTGTAATAAGATGCTAAAGCAAGTAGCAATTTAAAAACTTACGGAAAGCGCTGGAAAATCTCAGGTACCATAGGCAGGCCACAGACATTATGGACAGTGCATCAGTAGTGATATCACCTTTTGTTATGAAGCATCATTGAAGACATATCTGTAAGAGGAACAGAACATGTTTTTAACTGGTTTGTTAGGAAACATGAATTAAGAAATATCCAAATTATCAATATAACATACTACATAAGGATAGTGTTGGAATCCATAGGTTTCCATAGTTACACCACAGAGTGAAAGAATTAATAGTAAGAATTATGGATGATCCATAAATCAGCCCTTATACACTGTTAAACATTGCAATATAAGCCTGTATACGCAACTGCACATGGGAGTGAAATCAATTATTTAAAACACTAACACCTGTATGCATAAAATTCAAACCAACATTATTCCAGTCACTTATACTAAATCTGTTGTAGATAACATTTGGAGAAAATCTTAACCAGGTACCTTTGGAAATGACTGACTTGCAGAGATTTACTAATGCTACCAATTGTCAATGTACTTCTCACTTAGATTCACAGAACTGAAGTGCACCTAATGTGCACCCACCTTTAAGTACAATTTGAGCCATGTAAGTTCATTAAAATTCAAGTTTTTGGAATCCCATTTGCACACCCCTGCATAAATTGTCTTCATAAATTGAAACACCCACGTGTTCTGCAGAAACACCCAATAGGTACTGATAAACAGTACCCTATGTGACAGGTGCCCATTATCTTCCAATGATCTGATAACATGACATCAGTGCCACTTTGAAATATTGATTTTGATATATTTACTGATCAGACCATTGCTAACTGTGAACTAAGAGGTACCACAATCAGCATTTTTCTCTGTTTGTATTTTGCAAACTTCTGCAACTTAAGGATCACTATGGCTACTTTGAGGAAGCTGAGATGTGTGTGTGCACCCAACTGGACCAACGAGTAGATAACTCAAATGTTGACTGTGTATGCCAGATTGGAGTTAAGGATGACAACTAGACCCAATAACTTTGCCATGATAAACATGTGGAACTGGATCATGAGGGATTACTGAAGGGGAACACGGATCTACCACACTAACTGTAGGTTTGCCATTACTATGATGACATGCATCAGAGTGGTGCTGAGGACCTCCAACGGAGGGCACAGAGGTGCGGAGTAAGTGTCAATTTTCTATGCATACCTGAGCATTCCTATGGATTTTGCAGATATATCTCTGATATATATATATATATATATATATATATATATATATAGGGTCTACTTCACATGACTGAAATTTCATTTGACTGACCTTCATTTGACTGAATCCAAAAACCTAATTTTCAAAATAAAATAAAAAACACTGGTAATACCAAGGTAAATCCACCATGACTTTATTTAACTTTGAACACTTAACTGACTAAGCACTTTCACCCATATAGGGCATCTTCAGAGTCAGTTTGTCACAACTCATCACAACCTTTAAATATGCATTTCAATTAACACTAACATCAAATGCTAATTGATTACAATGAATTTGTTATGTAAACTTTGGATTTTAATCCTTAACTAAAGTTGATATAGTTGATATACAAGTTTTTATAAACACCAAGTACACAGTTGATAGTAGTGCATCTACTTTCCATGTTAATTATTTCAACACTTAAACTCTAAACATACGTTTAGAGATGTAGCTCAATATAATATAAAAAATATTAACAAATATAAAAAATATATATAAAAATATGTACACGTGCATAATGTATAAAGTATATGTAAAAAAAAAAAATATATATATATATATATATATATATATATATATATATATATATATGCACATGTACCTAAAAGTCAAAAATTTTATGTTATTTCTAATTTCAAAATATTAAATGCATGCTGCCTTGTGTTTTAATATACATGCTTGGGATAAGGTGTCATTAATGCCGGGTGCACTGCTTGCGTCTAGTCGTATTTGCCACAAGCATTCCCTGACTTCTAAAATGTTTTTTTAATCGCTACCGAAATCTTTGGTGTATAATCTGTCTATGACAAAAAATAAAAAGTTTTTGTAGTTAATGCAGTCTTTACTGTGGTTGTATAACAAATTAGTTGATTTCATGTTTTTGATGTCCCTGTTATGTTCCATAATCCTTTGTCTCAACTTTCTTCTGGTCATACCAATATAGAAAGCTGGACAGGATAGACAAGTTGCTGCATATATAACCATTCTGGTGTTGCAATTGCAATGACCAGGACCTCAAAGACCTCTTGTAATTGCCCACTTGAGCATATGGGCCATCGTTAATGTATTTGCATGCTTTGCAGTTGCCACATTTGGCCATCCTAGCAGGCCTTTGACTAGTAGGCATGAGTATTCTTTCCAAATGTTCATTAATATTCAAACCCCTTTAGGCCAATAAATCACAATTTCTGGGATAGAACCCACTCCTCTTGTGGTAGATAGGCTACCTAGTGCTTACCACTCCCTCTGATAAGCTAGAAGGCTACACTCCAACACAAAAAGGCTTGGGGGACTCAGAAGTTTACAAACAGTACTGGATACAGCAGATCTGTATCTGGACTAGACTAGTTTCAGGAAAGGCAGAAAACAAACTTAGATTTTTTTTTTATTGAAAAGCAGCTAAAACAGCAATAAAAACAACTCAAGTGCAGTGCAAGCTAGCACACTCGTTCAGAACACCAGGAGATGTTAGCCCAGTTATTTTTTTTTTTTTTTTTTTTTTTTTTATTTAGTAAAGTGGAAAGGGAGCTAGGAGGCACAGAAGATAATTCGAGGTTAAGAACCTAAGTGGGTTGGCCTTCTCAAATGTTCTCTCAGTATTAGGTAGAATGCGCTAATGACACTAGACTGGGAGGAGTGTCCCAGATCAAATATACAGTAGGGGGGGGCAACTGCAAAGCCTCCAAGTATAACAACAAGACACCAATAGGGTAGGAGGAGGAAACCAAAAGCTGTTAGACCAGTATTTAACACAGCAGGAATAAGGGTGGGAGAAAACAGCAATTTCAGCACAGATCAGAAGCCAGCAAATATATTATATCTAAATCAGTCAAGCAAAAATTAGGATAGTGCAGAACTTTGAACAGTTGAAAGTGCCAAAAATATGCTTATCAGCTTATATTTCAAATTGTTTGAGAAGCACTCTCAGTCAGAACACAAGGAACATCTAGCAATGAATGCAAATATTTAAACAGGGAATATTATTTGTACCAGCAAGCCTTGAACCAGCAAGCCTTGAGACAATCAGATAAAACACAAAAGTTTTGTGTATAACCTGCCTATTCCCAGGGTGAATGGGGTTTTGCTGTTTTAGTGTTTGCACTACTATTTGCAGATGATGTGGCATGGCCTTCAGTTTGGTATTGGTGTTGTATCTGCCTCAAACACATTAGGTGCTTGTAATGGAAAAACAGTTGTAGCCTAGGATTGCAAACACTTGTACAGATATACTTTTGCTTGCAGCAGTTCATTATCAGCACTCTCTGCAGGTCAGCATTTGTACTGTATCAGCTTCAAACACCTTGAATATTTTTGTAGAAACACAGTTATAGCCTAGGATTACTCACACTTGTGTAGATAGACATTTGATTGTAGCAGTTCAAGATCAGCAAGCATGTTCACAATGTTTTCATTTTTCAGGCTAATATTTTTTTCAGGCTAATGATTGCTAATATTTTTGGCGGATAATGCATACAGTTGTACACATGCAATACTATTAGCACCAGATATATTAGATTATCATATGTCACCAGCTGTGGTGATTTAACATGTAAACGTTTTATTACTTTTGTATTCATTACATTAATGTATGTTCAGCATATTATGATGCTGCCTGTCTCAGATGTTTGTCATATGGCTTGCCTAATATCCACATTATTGTCATATTTGCTTATTCCTCATTTTAACAATGACATTTGTTGGCTGTTCGTATCACTCATTGACTGCAAACAGTACAGTTTCTTGATTTGATTATTCATACATTCTTACAAAGCTAATGACCCATGTGGGTGTCTATAAGCCTATAACGTTGCTCACCAAAGAACACTGATGCCCTGTTTACAAATAGGACATTTAGAGCCATACATTTATGAGGTAACTATGCCCACAATGGATGTGTGTCATTGCCTGTGTAAATTACCATCATATTCATATTATGTTCTGCTATGATAGTCATAGGACTGTTCCGTGTGATAGATATTTTCTTTTCTGTGGTGTTTTGCAATTAATCTCGACAGAGAATGGGACCTGTGGACATTCTCCAATCAGAAGATGATGATTGCATGCCATGCCACTGCCAGAGTCTTCCAAGTATGACAGTGATGATGACATTGACAATGACAAGGATCTGAACCCACCCCTGCCTGAGCCATCATGCCCCCTACACCCTGGAGGAGAACACAACCCAACCAGAATCAAGACAGTTATCACGAGGAGTTCCAGGAGGTCATGACAATGTGTTCCAAACACAGATGAGGGACATGATGGAGGCCTTCTCTAATGTTATGGCATGGGGTATGGGGGATTAGTTCAGAGCGATAGCTCCTGAAGACATTTGGGAGCCTCAGCCCCAGCAGCCTGGTCACTCCAGTCTGTAAGTATTGTCTCTGTGCACCACTTGAGTTATGCAGCTAACATGGCGATTGCCATCTAATTGATTGAACTGTAGATGCATTCTTGTGCATGCGTACCATGTATATGGCATGCTTATGCACTATTGTCATGTGACATTTAATTCTGTTTCAATGAGTGCATGACATACATTAATACATTATACATTCTTCCCACATTCAACTGTCCATGTATGGCAGTTAACCTGCAGCTAGTGCTGCTAAAGGTAACCTATAAACATATGTTTTACTAGGGCAAATGGAAGATAACATATGCTGTCTACACTCGATCACTAACACTTTGATAAGCCTTGGAGTTGTGTTTTGGCATATCATATATCTGCAACAGGCAAACATGCATACCACATGTGTTTTTGATGACAGTTGTCATGATGTCCTACTGGCATGCTGTGATGTTGTGTGCCATGGGTTGGCAATATTGATGCTGCGTAGGATGATATACAGGTATTTGATGTCTATGTGCAGTCCTCCTTTTCTGACTGCATCAGACAGTAATGTAGCATTTAAAGACATACCTTACTTTGGGAGGGTTTCCTGAACTCACTTTTTGTCTGTGAGTAATTGCTAAGAGAGTTCATTCAGTTCCTCCAGGGTCTATGTGCCATAATAACATTTATAACTTTTCTATGTACGGCAATTGCCAGCATCAGCAGTGTCTTCAGCCTGTATTATAGACAGATGTATTCAAAAGGCAGCAGGTAATGACACTGTATTTGTGCCTACTTTGTGTCTGTACTGAATTATTATCTCAACACAGCAAAAGGAGATGGAGACAGCATTAATGCTTTTATATCTTGTGGACTAGCTCCACAGGATTGTTTGATTAGCATGCAGTTCAGCTGTGTATGCTGTAATTATTTATTTGTTTATTTCCATTTGTTTTCCAGGATAGTCCACTGGGCTTAGGACTGCCTATTTTCAATGGGGGCCCAGGGAAAACAGCTCCACATAATACATACACATTGATGAGATAAAGTTACATAATGACTGTTAATAGATTCAAGTTACTAGTAAGCAACATTATACAAAATACATAAATAACAATGATTTACATCTAGGTACAATATATACATGATGAAATGCGATTAGAATTAGGCTTTCTTTTCTTTAAATTTCATCTTGTAGCTGAGGATGCATAAAACTGAGAGGGAGAAGAGTTAAATTAAGTGAAGACAGATTGATATTTCAAATTGTTAAAGTTGTTAGAAAAGGTTTCTAGTTTCATGTAATGCTGAAAGAATTATCTGGGCATGCACAGAACCATTGTTTAGATATGTATTCTTGCAGAGACTTCTTGAAAATGGGGGTAGTTAGAAGTGGTTCTGATTGTAGTGGGTAAGGAATTCCACACCTTGTCTATAGCAACAGAGTAAAGAGCTCAAATGGCTGTAAGGTTGGGTAATTCTACCTTTAGAAAACATTTATTTTCTGATCTGAGGTATAAAGCAGGGATGTAGGGGGACATTAGTGAGGCTAGGGATGGTCAATTTTCTGGTTTAGTTATGGTTTTATGTGAAGACTGAGTTGTAGGTAAGTTAGAAAGTGAGGTAGTTCAAGCCAAATGCATTTTTGAAGGGATATACAGTTATGGGAGGTATGTGTAGCATTGCTGGCAAACTGCTACTTTATTGTAACAAGAGTTGAGTTTGTTTTTTAGAGAGAGTTGAATGCCTGTGAGCAGGGTGCACAATATAGTAGAGATGGTAAAATAAAGGAGGATGCTAGGGGGTTTTGGCTATGTGGTTGAGGTAACCTAACTTTTGGTGGACCTATCTGATGTTGTTTAGGATATGTAGGTCAAAGGAGAGATTTTCATTGATAGTAACTCCAAGGAGTTTAGTGTGGGTCACTACTTTGATGACAGTGCTGTTCTGAAACTGAATAGTAAATTCTGACCTGTTTATGGGGGTGGATCATTTAGGGGGGAATAAAAGGAGTTAGGTTTTGTTAGCATTTATGGCTAGGTGATTGTTGTTCATCCATGTTTCTATAGATGAGAAGGTGATTTGAGTTAGTTTTTGGAGTTCATTGGTGGAGTAGGCAGAGCAGATGATGGTGTAGTCATCTGCATACTGAATAAGTGGGGTTTGGGACAGGGAAGAGTGGAAGTCATTAGCAAATATGCTGAAAAGGAGGAGCCCAGTTATAGAGCCTTAGGGAACTCCTGTTGATATTGGGAGATAAGGTGACAAGTACTGGTCCCATTTTGTTGCTTGTCTATTTGTAAGATAGTTAGAGAAGCAGTCTAAAGTAGGGGTGAGATTTCTAGGTTAGATAGTTTAGTGAGAAGTAAGGGATGTGAGATGGTATCAAATGCCTTTGATAGGTCAAGGAATAAAGAGGACACAATTTTCCCTGTGTCTCTTGCATGGTTTACAGTGTCCAAGAATGATATAAGGGCAGTAGTGGTACTGTGTCCAGGACTGAAACCGTGTTGGGTGGGGGACAAGATTTTATTGTCTAGGAGGTGCTTTAGGAGTTCATTATGGACACATTTTTCTAGAATTTTGGGTAGAGGGGAAAGGATTGCTATGGGTTGGAAATTGGTGAAATCTATGTTTTGGCCACCTTTATGTAGTGGGAGAATGTAAGCTTTTTTCCAGATAGTGGGTACTTGCTGTTCTTGGAGAGATCTATTGATAAGTATGCTAACTGGATAAGCTACAGACTTTGCTAACATCTGTAGGTATGATGGTGGTAGGTTAACAGGTGCATTAGTACATGGTTTGAGTTTAAGGAGTAGTTTCAAAACAGCTGAGGTAGGGATGGGGGAGAAGGTGAAGTCTGGTATAGAGTTTATATTTGGCAAGTGTGGTGTGATATTTATTTGATGGAAATTTCCTGTAAGTTTAGTAATGGAGTCTATAAAATGTGAGTTGAATATTGTGGCAATTTCTGTAGGGGATTTTCCTGGGTCAGGACAAGGGTTGTTATTGGATCCTGGGTTAAATAGGGTTGAGATTGTATTCCATAATTTCTTAGGGTTTTGTTTATAGCATTTTTGGTTAGATAGAATTATTTTTTGTCTTTTCTACTGCAGGTTTTGCTTGATTACGAAGTTGTTTGAATTGTAGGAGTTATTGAGGGTCTTTGCTTTTTTTTGCCAAAGCTTCCAACATTTGTCTCTTTTAGACATCATTTGGTTTGTGGGATGAGTAAGCCAAGTAACATTGTTGTTTTTAATTATTTTTTGCCGTATGGGGGCTAGATTGTATAGGATTAAAGAATTCATCTAGTGGGAGGACTTTGATAATGCTCCAGGTTACTTGTGTCAGGGTGTCATTTACAGTTGTTTGGTTGAAACTGGAGATATTTCTAGTTAGTCTGTCCTGACGTTGGCTGGGGGCTAGGGTGGATTTATGTATTATGTATACTGGGAGGTGCTCACTTGAGGTAGAGTCCCTGCTGAAGCTATTTTGTTTTGGTGTGAAACTAGTATCCAGTCTATGATAGAACCACTAGTTGTTGTTTTGCTGGGTCTAGTTACTTCATTTTTGAGTTGGATATAATTGAATAGATTTATATTTATTGAGGGTTGATTTTTTTGTGACTTCTGTCTGATCTATGTTGACATCTCCAAGGATAATTCTCACCAGTAAAGGTTTTTGAAGCCCAGGCAAGGATTTGTTCTAGGATGGTTATATTATTTACTGGTGAGATACAGATTCCAGTGATGCAGAGCTTTTTGGTGGTATTCAATTGTAGGAAAGCTACAATAATTTCAGCAGATGCGAATTGTGGAGTGGAGTTGGTAAATGGTATTAATGTGAAATAACTTGGGTAAATTAATGCAACACCTCCACCTTTTTTACAGGGTATGTTGTATCTTAAGCAGCAGTAGCCAGGTGTTAGAAATTCTGAGTTTTGTATATATGGTTTAAGCCAGGTTTCTGTGGTTGCTATTATATCTGGCCTACTGTGTGAAATCTAGGCATGGAAGTCTGTAATTTTATTCCTGATACTTTGCAGGTTAATGGTTTTTATGGTGAGAGATTTATTGGTTTGTTGGGTTGTGGGATTTAGGGTTGGTCGAGGGTTGGAGTGGATGTCCCCGCATATGGGAAGTTTTGCTTTATTGAAAGGTAGGTTTGTGGTTATTAGTTTACTTTTAAATATGGGATATTTGTATAAAGTTGTTAGGCTAAGTTTAGTATTTGCTTCAGTTACTAGTTTAAATCTGGTAGCAGAGTGGCTGTATAAGACAATAAGCCTTGGATGAATTAAGGTGATAGCTGGGTGTAGGTGGACTTATGGTTGAGGTGATAGGTAAAGGTTTTAAATTGTGGTGTATTTTGCAGATGGAAGTTAAATGCAGAAGGGTAAGTAAAGAAAGGGAGATTGGGAGGAGCAATGGTGATGAGTGTGGATACATTGTTTAATGAGATAATGGATGAAGTGAGATTGAAAAGTGTAGGTGGAGTGCTGATTGGAGGATAGGGAGAAGAGGAAGAGCCTGTCTAGGAATAAAATAAATTGATCCTGGGGTGGGTATGAATGGGGGTAGGGTAGGGGAGTGGAGTGAGCCTGAGTGCAGTGAGGGTGAACGGAGCAGGCAGCACCTGGAGCTAGCAAAATGACAGCAGAAATGAGAACCTCTGAAGCACAGAGTGGGACACATGCAATCAATTATTGATGCACTCCATTTTACAAAGGCAAATGAGTAGCTGGGTAAACTGATGTTCATGAGGGGTAGTATATGATTGTAACTGAGATACACATTTCTTCAGATTTACTATATTTCAACAGATGAGTATTGTACTCCATCAAGTATGTATTCATCTTGTAACCTAAATAAAGCCTATGTTGGAATGTAGATAACAATACAGTGAAGAAACTCTGTATGTATTTCTTAGAAATATACTCATTGCATGGCCTTCTTTACCAGTAATGTGAGTGATACAGAGGCTGCAAGGTAGGCATAAAGTATAATGCTTCATAGGTTCATAGGTTCATAGTTAGGTACTAGGCTATTGGCCCTGGGGCCTATACAAGCCCAGCCAAAAAGGTACCCTGGCTTTTGCCACCCAAGAAAATTATTTTCCTGTGCCAATGTCAAGTAGAGCCACAGAGGTGATCCCCGGAGTGAATTTTTTATTTCCCATCCAGTCATCAAGATTATTCTTGAAGAGTGCTAATGAGGAGCTTTGTTTGATATAGATAGGTAGTTTATTCCAGAGTATGAGAAGTCTCTGGGACAGGAATGTATCCCTCCGACATGTTCTGTTTATTGTGATGACAAGGTTTAGGTCCCTAGAGTGTGTAGCTTGGAGGGATTGGAATTTCTTTAAGTGGAGCATGTCCAACAGCTCTGGGTTTGACATAGCTTTGTATGTTAGGCAGAGATCACCTCTGAGTAGGTGATATGTGATGGAGTAAAGCTGGAGTTTTTTGAGCTGGTCTGCGTAGGGCATCTGTTTGAGGCTGGTAATCCTCTTTGTGAGGTATGCTGTGTGATAACTATGTACACAAGCTCCATGGAAAGAATCTTTGATAGTACTTTTAACATTTACCCATTGTTTGCTTAACATTGTTCCTGACCCTGGTATCTGTCATGTTATGAGGGTTGGTGGGAGAGGTGAAGACATGATATGGAACAAACTAGAGTGGAATGTTATGTCGGGTGGTGGACATAGTTCAGTATCTGTTAGGGTACAGTATATAATATTCTGCTCTTGTCACTTTTTTAGTTTTGTAACCACCCTTGCTATTTACTGCACAATGTTGAATCTATACAGTTTAATCCACTTTTGAGTATTGGGAGACTTACTTTACTGCATAATCTGTATAACAATGTGTACTTATGTGATCCTTATGTGTGTTATCATTATTTTGTCTTTCGGTAAATTATATACCCCCGAGACGGGGACCCCCATTCTCTGAGGCTGAAAATGAGCTGATTATAGATGCATTCAGACAACACCATGAGGTCCTGCTGTCAAGAAGGAGGGCAAGAATGGCTATGTGTGTGGAACTCTGGGATGACCATGTTTGAAATATCAACAGGATGGGTAGAGTTGCATGTATGAGCAGGTGCTTCACAGAGCTTCTGATATGATCCATGCAGCAAGAAGGCATGCAGCTGAAGTGGCACATGATCATGAGGTCACCAGTACTGGGGCTGCAGCAGAAAAAAACCCTCAGTGCTACCAAAGAATTCCTGGAAAATAATTGCCACTCAAGAAAGCTCCGAGCAGTCCAACAGCTAATATGTCCCTGATGTGGGTGCCACTCCTGCTACTCAAGATAAGCATCCAGGTTGGCTGCATTAGATCATCAGTAGAATATGTTTGTAGTCAGTCTGTAAAATAGTTTTAATGTTTTTCAGGCTGCTTTATTGGTGGGGTGTAAGAGAGATAGCTGCAGTGTTCAGGTCCTTTAACTGCCACAGAGTGATGCCTGGTACATATCTCCACAAATGATAGCTCCCAGTCATTCTTGTGCCAATATGTTCTGGACATGGGTGCCACTCTTGCATCACATGTGGGGCTGCCAGGAATGCCTTGTTTCAATATCATTAAAATATTGCTGCATTCTGTCATAAGTGTATTTAGTTGTGTCACACTGTATGTGTATTGTTTTGAGGTATTTGAGATAGCTGCAGCTTTCATGTAAAGGATGTTAGCTACATTCCTGATAACATTTATCTGAGTGTACATATAGATGAGCAAAATATTAACCACTGTTGTACAGTTAAATGTGTGGTGCTGTTGCCATTATGTTTTCCTTTACTTTTCCTAGAACTGTCAGGGATTCAATGTGCAAGGGCTGCAGCAGTAGGTAAGCAGACAATCTGCAGGATTCACGATGGCTTGCATGGAGTCTAAGAGTAGTGTAAGACTCTATGCAGCCATTGCGATCCAGGAACAGCCTGAATGTGTGTGTAAGAGAGCACCTAAAACGGCTCTTACACGGACAGGACGTGGATATGCTAATTACCTCACTTGCAGCCGAAAGGCATGCAAATGAGGTAATTTCACGATACAGGAAGCAGAAACCTGCCCATGTAAGAGCCATGTTATCTGCAGAACTGTACTCAGTTGATAACTGAGTACCGTTCTGCAAATAACACAATGGAGCCTTGTCAGCTCCAAATAAAGGTTGCAAATCTCCCAGGCAGCATGCCAATGGCCAAATATGTAGCCACTGGCAATGTACCCTGATGCAAACATAAAATAAAAATGTTTTTTTTTTCGGCGATCGCCAATGTTTAAACGTAGCGCAGTGTCGCGCAAACGGGCTGCGCTACAAAAAAACCCCAGAAAAATAAAAAAATTAAACCCACAAATGTGGGTTTATGCAAAGCATGAATTTACAATGGAAGGGAATAGCAGGCTAAAACAACATGGCCACCGAGTAGGGGTTGCTAAGGGGGGAAGTGGAGTGTAAGACGTAACTAAGCATAAAAGGCAATCCTATGTAAATGAGTGGTAGGGTAGTGAATCGTACTGTTACATAGGAAATGAGCACATTCCGTGCAGTGTAGGAGTAGGATAAGGGGAAGTAACAGAGTAGGAGATAGGTGACATCACAGGGGGGGATGTATGAAAGGAATGCAGCTCATTGGAGCACAGTGGCATGTGAAAGCTGTCAGTCACACATCATGGAAAGAGGAGTGTCAACAAGTAGGCATGGGAAAGCCAAGAAATGGAAGGTGTACACTATGGATAACACCAAAGTTTCTTGCTGTGCGTGCATGCATGCATGTGCACGCTGGTAGGCAGGAGTAAGCTAGAGTGCGCGTGTAAGCGTGAGTGTGCGCATTTAAGGAAGAATATGCATATAGTAGCCTGTTTAAACACCTGTAAGCTTGTTTGCGCTGGTGTGCACACGTTGTAACCCGAATAAGCAGATTCTAGTCCGTCTAAGCATACGTGTGCTCGTGTTAACCACTGTGAGCGTGTTTTCCCTGGTATGCATGTTGCTCCCCCCAGAGGAAACAGAAGGGAAAAAGGAAGCATGGGAAATAGTAGGAAGCTAGCAGGGATTACTGGCAGAGCTAGCAGGTGAAAACAATCAGAAGAAGGCAATTACACAGGCAGAACAGTAGCGCAGCCCAGCACTTAAAACTCTGCAAACAACAGTGCAGAATGTTTCTCTCAAGAGACACTGCAACAGAGGAGCAAGCTATTAGAAGTGAAAACTGAAAAAGCTTCACTCAGACCAAAAATGCTAGGGGCTGCCATAGCTGTTATAAGGAGACATATGCAACTTGCTGAGGGTGGTGACGATGCAAATGCTGCCAGACAACCCACAGTGAGGAGACGGATAAGAGAGTACAGGCCCAGGGTCACCTACCAGGGGTTACATGAGCTGGAGATAGTGGAGCACTATAGAGTGGACAGAGACCTCCTGCAGCAACTTGTTGAGCTGTGCAGGCCACGCCTCACACACAGAACCAACAGAGGGGAACCCATCCCAATGGAAACCAAGGTATGTGTTGGCTTAAGAATACTAGCAACAGGTACCTTCCAGAGACCAACTGGTGATATGATGGGGATATAACAGGCCTCAGCATCCAGGGTACTGCACCAGTTCCTGGATGCCATGTCAGCACCTGTCGGTGATCATGTATATTTCCCCAATTCCCGTGAGGTATTGGCCAACAATATGCGTCTCTTCCAGCAAACAGCAGAATATCCTGAGGTAGTGGGTGCAATAGACTGCACGCATATACGCATCAAAGCACCAGCCGGTGAGTGGGGTAGGGCCCACATTAACCACAAGGGCTTCCCCTCCATCAACTGCCAGGTTGTGTGTGATGCCCAGGGCATAATAATGAATGTGTGTGCTGGCTGCCCTGGAAGCTACCATGATTCCCTTATCTGGCATTTGAAGCAGCTGTACCAGACATTTGCCAAAGGGGACATCCCGCATGGTCACTTAGTGGGGGATCCTGGCTATGCACTGGAGCCGTGGCTGATGACACCTATCAGAAACGCACACACACCTGAACAAGAACGCCATAATGAGACACATGCACAAACACGAAATGTAATTGAGCGTGTGTTTGGGCTGCTCAAGTCACAGTTCCGGTGCCTGGACACATCTGATGGAGCCTTGCAGTACTCACCAACTACATGTACCCAAATTGTCATGGTATGTGCTATGCTACATAATATGATTCTGTGAAAACAGCTGCAGCAGGACCAGCATAGGGCTGGGCCAAACAGCCCCCCACCATTGCCAAGCCAATCACAGACAGAGCGTGACTCAGAGGAGGAACAACCTGAGCCTGCCCCAGTAGGCAGAAAGAGGTGTGCCCAGCATGCCTTGGCAAAGCGGCAATGCCTAGCACATACACTGGCTCAGTAGGAACCCAGGAAATGATATCTCTCTCTGACTCACACATATAGTAAAAGAGATGCCTAAGTTGACACAACCTGCTATCAAACATGTACAGGGAGTGTAGTATTTGCATCCAACATAGACAGCCCTGCAGCACCACCTGAGGCATGATTGCCATGTGTTAAGCAATGTAACACCATGTAGTATATGCAAACTTGATGACCCTGACTAACATTCTACCCTCACCAAGCATGATGCCACAATATGAAGACGAGATGATCAATTACAATAATTGGCTTAAGTATTGCTGTTAGTCAAAGGGGATCCAATGTGTGCCAGCCTGGATGACATACTGAGCAAGACACGATGCTCCACCTGCTAGGGATGGTATGCACCTATCAGTCCTGGCCTTTAGGATACTGGCAAAGGCTGTTGTCACCCCCACTGTGCCTTGAATATGTAAGGCTCAAAACACAAACCCACCTCCATAGGTATCACAAGGGATAAGAACCTAGATGTAATGCTACCCAATGCCAGATGTCTAAACTGCAAGATGCATGCAGTCTAAACTCCCCTCAGCATGGAGAATGTTGATATCTGTCCTGTACAAGAAAACTGGGTTAAGGCTCACAAGAGCACCCTAACACTACCAGGTTACACCTCATACCATGCTTTACAGCCCCAAAACATGGAACAAACAACAAAAGGAGGGTGACTAGCAATAATTGTCAAGGATAACCACACAGAAAAACCAAAACTAGAAGCAAAACCAAACCACGAATGCAAACCACTTAGCACCACAGGACCCGGAAGCAGGTACACAAAGGCTTTCAAAATAAGCAGTAGAAGAAATCAATCAGCTGCTAGGTCTCCAATAAGATCCTTTAATATGACAAGGCAAAGTTAAAATCACAGTCTCTTCCAAGCGCTTTCACTCGACCACTTGCAAGCTTTTTCAAGGCAAAAAACATGAACTGGAAGTTCATTCACATTAAATACTTCCACAGTCATCACATGACTTCCTGTGGATCTTTCCCAAAAGGAAAATCACCATATAAGGCAAATTCTAAAATACATTCTTATTGTCATTAAAAAATGATTCATTTTGTAAAAATGTCTTGGCAACTGAATAATCATGTTAAACATAACATTAAATCAAAATGTTACAATGTACCAAGAAAATTCTGCAGAGTGTTTTTGTAATCACAAATAAATGCAGTAACCCCTTTTGAACATCGGGGGTAAAATCAAGATTCCAAATTAAAATCTAGGGCTACTTAGTAGCATTATAAAAACATTTCTTTTCTAAGTTTCAAATGGGTAACTTAACCTTCAATGTGTCTTATTCTAAAATCTTATGAATGCAAAAGTGAATAAAAAAATAAAATAAAAAAGTTTAAAAATATATAGTGTAGTAATATAACAGATGTCATGTTATGCTGAATTGTATTATAAATGGGTTTTCCTCAATTTCAGAACACTAATAATGCTAAGAGTGTCATTCAGACCTGGGTGTCTAGTAGCGTCTAAGCGGAGCTGCCAAAATAGCTCACGGTATTCTAAATTGGACTCCCAACTACCCCCTCTTATATCTGGTTGTACCTGTTCCAATACCATAAACTTTATTTCCATGTCCTTACATGTCAAAGAGTGTTTGTAGAAGGCATTACTTTCCTTCCTTGCACTGATGTCATTGAAGTGTTCATAAACTCTTCTCCTAAACACCCTTTCACTTTTCCCAATGTAAAAACCATGGCAGGTAACACAGCATCCAGGATAGACTACCCCCTTAGATCCACAGTTAAAATGTTTGTTGGAGTGGAACCTGAATATTCTCGAGGGGAGGTAGTAGGACCCTGAATTCAGCATAGCATGGCATTGCTTACACATCCCACAGGGATAAGTGCCTGGTTTCTTTCTATTCTGATTGTGTGGATCCTCCAACCTAATTTCTAACAGTTCTTTCAAATTCTTGCCCCTTTTCCTGACAAAAGAGGGAAAGCTGGGCATAGAATTCTTCAGATCTTCCTGTAGTCTGAGAATGGGGCAATATTTCTTGATATTCTTCTCAATCTGATCTGAGTTGTTGGAATAGGTGTGTATAAAGCTATTTTTAGACTTTGAAGTGTCTTTTGAAGGGTTTGGGGAGATCTCGTTGACCCCCACCCCCAATAAAGGGGGATACTTATTTGATCTCTTCTCAGAAATTTCTACAACCAGTGCTTCTACCAAAGCTTCCGGATATTGTTTTTCCTTAAAAAATCCCCTTAAAATAGAAACTTCCTCTTTGAAAAGTTTGTCAGTGCTGGACATTCGTGAAGCTCTAATGAGTTGACCTTTTACTATCGCCTTTTTTTGATATAAGGGATGTCCACTGTGGTAATTTAAGTATGCGTTCGAAAAAGTGCTTTTCCTGTAAATTTTGGACTGAAAGCACATGTTCGGATAGTCCTTAACCAGTGAAATGTCTAAATAGTCAAGTTGGTGTTTGCTGATCTTGTGAGTGAATCTAAAAAATGTGGTCGTCGTGTTAATGTAATCCATAAATTCCATAAGACTTTCTTCATCTCCCATCCACATAAAGGAGATATCGTCCAAAAATCTCCTATAGTGCAAGATATCCTGGTACCATGTGCTAGTAAAAATATATTTCTTTTTCCATTGGTATAATACCAAATTTGCGTAGATGGAAGCACAGGGGGCACCCATTGCCACACCTTTTTTCTGACGATAAAATTCCCCTTTAAAGTGGATGAAATTATTTTCTAAAACTAAATCCATAAATTCCAAAATTAAGTTAGTGAACTTGGCCCCCAGTTGGACTTCATTAGATAAGTAAGTACCTAACCACTCAAGGCCCGTATTGTGTGGGATGCTAGGGAATAAGTCGACTACATCAACAGTGACCATAAACATCTCAGGTAAAAATAAACTCTGTTCCACTCCTTTTAGGTAGTCCCATGAATCCTTACATATATGTTTAATTTTCTCTGCATATTGTTTTAAGGAGAAGTCGATGAATTTAGCTAGGGGTTCTGTAACACTTCCACTTCCTGCCACTATAGGTCTGTATTTAAGGGGGTTCAAATTCTTATGTGTCTTAGGAATTCCAAAAATCTGGGCAACCTTGGGTCTTTTAACTAATAAGTAGTTGTATAACTTCTCATTAATGACATTCTGCATTAAATGATCATATAATAGATAATTTATTTTAGCTTGAGCTATGTTGATCTCGTTTCTTGAGACAAGTTCGTATTGATCAGTGTCCTGTAGCACCGTGTGCAAGGCGGCATCATAGTCCCAGTTGTACATCAAGACAGCCCCTCCCCCCTTGTCTGGTTTCATGACTCTACATCCCTCCATTTTGAGATTTTTGATTAGAGTCAACTCATCCTCAGTGATGTTTTCAGATATTTCACAGTAATTATTCTCCTTAAGTTTCCTAATGTCAGTCTCAACTAGCTCCTCAAAAATTTTGATGGTGGGGTGAACCGGTGGGTTGAAGGTGCTTTTTCTTGTGAGAGTTCTTTCTAGATTTCATTCATCCTTAAACAGTAAGTTAAAGTTAAGCTGCCTCATAAAAAGTTTTAAATCAATTAAGGTTGTAACCATGCGGGAAGGCCTAAGGGGAACTTAATGAAAACCCTTGGAAAGTACATTGAAAAAATTATCCGTTATTAATAAATCAGTGTAATTGAAAATGGTAAAATTACCTTTCCTGTGTTCAATTTGTTTCCCTTCAAATAAAGTGGTGCTGATGTCCTCATCCACTATAGGCCTTAAGATTAGTTCGGTGGATGATTCCAGCTGTTGTATTGTTCCCTGTGCCCCCTCCCTCTCCTCTGGGGATAATAAAAATCCTGGGTAGAAGGGTACCTGTTTTTCTGTGCTATTCTCTCACTTCGTCTGGGATTGTCATTAACTGTCCCTATAGGTTCACCCTGCCTATTAGTTTCACCCCTTTCATGAAAAACATTTTCAGTGGTGTTGTTGTTTCTTTCTTTTGTAAAAGGGAGGGGGTAGGCTCTACCTTCCTTGTATTGGGAAAACTGAAAGGGTGTTTAGGAGAAGAGTTTATGAACACTTCAATGACATCAGTGCAAGGAAGGAAAGTAATGCCTTCTACAAACACTCTTTGACATGTAAGGACATGGAAATAAAGTTTATGGTGTTGGAACAGGTACAACCAGATATAAGAGGGGGTAGTTGGGAGTCCAGTTTAGAATACCGTGAGCTATTTTGGCAGCTCCGCTTAGACACTACTAGACACCCAGGTCTGAATGACACTCTTAGCATTATTAGTGTTCTGAAATTGAGGCAAGCCCGTTTATAATACAATTCAGCATAACATGACATCTGTTATATTACTACACTATATATTTTTATATTTTTTTATTTTATTTTTTTATTCACTTTTGCATTCATAAGATTTTAGAATAAGACACATTGAAGGTTAAGTTACCCATTTGAAACTTAGAAAATAAATGTTTTTATAATGCTACTAAGTAGCCCTAGATTTTAATTTGGAATCTTGATTTTACCCCCGATGTTCAAAAGGGGTTACTGCATTTATTTGTGATTACAAAAACACTCTGCAGAATTTTCTTGGTACATTGTAACATTTTGATTTAATGTTATGTTTAACATGATTATTCAGTTGCCAAGACATTTTTACAAAATGAATCATTTTTTAATGACAATAAGAATGTATTTTAGAATTTGCCTTATATGGTGATTTTCCTTTTGGGAAAGATCCACAGGAAGTCATGTGATGACTGTGGAAGTATTTAATGTGAATGAACTTCCAGTTCATGATTTTTGCCTTGAAAAAGCTTGCAAGTGGTCGAGTGAAAGCACTTGGAAGAGACTGTGATTTTAACTTTGCCTTGTCATATTAAAGGATCTTATTGGAGACCTAGCAGCTGATTGATTTCTTCTACTGCTTATTTTGAAAGCCTTTGTGTACCTGCTTCCAGGTCCTGTGGTGCCAAGTGGTTTGCATTCAAGGATAACCACACCCCCATGTTGGTACCACAACAAGAAGCAGCATGGACTATCCATGGTCAAGTAACAATGGCTAAGACTGCCTGCCAGTTTGTAGCCTGCTACAGACTACCCTCCTAATGCCAGGAACTGCACTTGGCCTACGTTGGAACACGTGGAAATATCAAGCTCTCCAAACAACATTATATTGGGTGACTGAAAATACTCAAACATAGACTGGGAGCATTATTCCAGCTCCAACACCCTAGGCCAAAGGTTCCTAGAATCCATAAACCAAAATGCTCAGGAACAATGTACCACTCCCACAAGAAGGGTAAGCATACTGGATGTGATAATCAGCAACATGGGTACTCTATGGCCAGATGAGAAGTGTATCCCTCACTGGTAAGATCAGACCATAGAGTAATCACACTGGATATTCACATCCTGACCACAGTCCCTGGCCAGAAAACCACAGTGAAAAACATGTGTAAAGGAAATGTTGCACTCCTCCAAACTGATGTGGAATCCATTAAAGGCCCTGTGCCTGTGTAAAATATGGGCCACACCTCAGAACCCTTTATAAATGCATTCTATGAACACTGTCAGGAATGCACGGATTATGCAATCCCAAATAAAACCAAGGCCCAATACCATACACGCAGGCATCTGGCATGGTGGACCCCAGCCATTACCAAACCATGCAAGAGAATGAGGAAGCTACTACATGATAGAGCAAACCCAAAAAGTGAAGCAATCTCTAATCAGTATTATGGCAATAAAATATGGCCACTCATAAAATCCACTAATGCCAGCTACAACAAGTTGAATCTGTGAATCATGGGCAATGTTACACCTTCCCCATGTACACAGACAACCCCCTCCTCCCCCCAAGAAATACAAATATATGTGAGAGATGCAACCATTTATCCAAACTGGAGGCTGAACTCTCTCAACTCAGTACTGTCTAAATTAGTCAGGAGGAGAAGGTAACCACACACACCACAAACTCACTCACATAGACCTATCACAACTGCAAACCAAATACATAAACACACAAATATATTCTCGGAGGCTCTAATTAAAAGCCACCAAATCAACAGGGGCCTCCAAAGCAGACACTCAAGCAAACACTACCCACAAACATAGCACATGCAACACATAGTACACAAAGTCGGTGTGCCAAACAGTCACAGCCCGTAAGGACAAACAACATGCCTGATACACTTGTAATAGGTGACTCCATAGTCAGACACACTGATGTCCCGCTCACAAGGCTGAACAAGGAAAAGGGTACAGAAAGCTGCCTGTAGGCTACTACAATCCGCCACATAACACAAGCATGCAGGTCACTCCAAAGCAAGTACAAAAATGACTCAGTCATTGTCCATGCTGGTGTGAATGACCTGAGACGTACCTCCCTGGACTACATGAAAAGAGACATAGAGGAGCTCTCTGATTATGCAGGCCAGGCCAGTATGACTCTGACCCTGAGCAGCATCCTACCCACACCAAGAATGAAGCCACAGTACAAACACAGAATGATCAGCTTTAACAATTGGCTCAATTACTGGTGTCATTCCAAGGGGATCCAATGTGTGTCTGATTGGGATGTCATGCTTGACAAGCCACGCTGCTTTGGCAGGGATGTCTTGCACCTGTCACCCCTGGGAGTCTGGATATTGGCTAAGGCTCTTGCCACCTCCATAGTGCCTTTTGAAGGCAAGGCTAAAAAGGCAAACCCACCTCCCTAGAAAACATAAGTGGAAAAAACATAAGGGTAATGCTGCTCAATGCCAGATGTCTAAACCTCAAGATGCACGCTCTCGAGGCCCTCCCCAGTATGGAGAACATTGATGTCTGTGCAGTGATGGAAACCTGCATGAAGGCTCCTGAGAGCACACCAGCACTACCAGGTTATACCTCATATCATGCTTTTCGGCCTCAAAACCTGGACCAAACCACAAAAGGAGGGGGAGTATCCATATTGAGCAAAGATACCCACATGTCCAGGTTACTGACAATGCACGAAGCATCAGAGACCATCCATGTGCAACTAACCTTAGGCAAAACTGCTGTACAGTTTGCAGCATGCTACAGACCACCCTCTCAAACCCAGGAACACCACTCAGCCTTCCTGAAGACACTGGAGAGTATGAATGTCTCTACAAATACCAAACAAGGTACTCACAAATTACCACATAGGTGGTAATCCATTACGTATGGAAGAAGTAATCAGGGACCTAGGGACACAAGTGGACAGTAACCCCACATGTGACACTCACATTACCAACGTGGCTAGGAAGACCACCTATATTGGCCACTTTATCATGAAAGGATTCACATCTACATCAGGAGAGGTCATTGTGCCCCTATACTCTTCTCTTATCAGGCCCATAATTGAGTACAATGCCTCATTTGGGATGTAGCTTACCCGACACCTGCAGCAGTTAGAAAGACCTCAAAAGTACCTCACCAAGAGGATAAAGGGTCTCAAACAGTTGTCATATGCTGCCTGGCTGATGACACCTCAGCTGTATGCAGTCACATACTGCATACTCAGAGGCAATGTATGCCTGATGTACAAGGCTATGTCCAATACAGAATTGATGGACATGCTCCACCTCAGAAAATCCAAATCCATCAGAGCCACGAGAGCGATAGATGTCAACCATAACACATAAATAAATAGGATGTGCTGGAGGGACAGATTCATAACCCAGAGGTTCCCTACACTCTGGAACAGAATCCCGCTCCATGTTAGGCAGAGCCCCTCACTGACTCTCTGCAACAGGAATCTTGCCAAGTGGATGGGAGAGTGTAGATTTACACTGTGGGTCTTCACTGTGTCACGTCTAGACAGAGGCACAGTAAAGTAAACCCTAAATGGGCATAATATTCACATAGCAAGGGGTGGCGAAAGCCACACACTCTGGCTAGGCTTATAAATGCCCTAGGGCTGATAGCCTAGTATGAACCTATGAACCTATGAAGATACAAATTGTACAGGACACTAAGGATAAACACAAGGATTTCTTAACTGATGGTAGGAACCTTGTTGGGAATTCACAGATATGCTCTGAATTACCAAATATTACAAACAATACACCAAACCCACACACATTGCCAACATCCAACCTGACAGGTTCAGTGCAAACTCCCACCCGCCCAAAAAAATGCCAAATATCTATCCCAGCAGAGTGCTGGCCCCCTGACATTGCAGATGCTGAGGTAACAGCCAGCATCTTCAAAGCAAAACACACAGCATCAATGGTACGATATGGTGTCCTGGGCTGTGTCCAACATGAACTCCAAGAAGAATGGAACGCCAAATAACAGTACTGCTCAATTTCAGCCTTACCACAGGATATGTACCCAAAGAGCAGTGTACAGCAACAGTGGTCCCTCTCCACAAAGGTGGTGCCTGGATGGATACTGCAAACTATCACCCCAGAATCCTGACAAGCGTGGTCTGCAAAGCTATGGAAAGGATCACCATGAACCTCAGAAATAAAGATATTGGGGACTACAGACACTGGACCCTACCCAGCGTGGCTTTCTTATGGGCAGATCCTGCCCCTTAAACATGTTTGACTCATTTGAAACAGTCATCAAGGCCATTGATGAGGGGAATGTGGTCCACACAGCCTATCTGGACCTTGCAAAAGCCTTCCATACAATACCCCACGTGTTCATTATAGATAAGCTCATCAGCTTAAATATAAACCCCTATGTCAGTAGATGGGTTGCAAACTAGCCCAAGGACAGAACTGACATGGTCAGAAATGCTGAAGCCATGTCAGACTACAAACCAGCTGCAATTGGCATCCCACAAGGCTCGGTCCTGGGACCTCCCTTGTTTGGTATATATCTCCCATAGGTACAGGCCAACATAGAAGGACTGTGTCTGAACAAGTTTGCAGAGGACTACAAACTGGGCACCATATCTGACCCTCCAGCTGACACAAGCATCCTACAAAAGGGCCACATAGAAACAGACAACTGGTGCCAGAGCCATGTCATCAAGCTAATTGCAGAAAAGTGTATAGTCATCCCCTGTGGATAAACAGTAAGTGCCCACCAATTACCTTATAGGTGTTAACCCATTAAGTACTTTAGAAGTAATAAGAGACCTGGGGACACAATTTGATAGATATCTTGCATTTGACAACCATGTGGCTGTAGTGGTTACAGAAACATACCATATACCCACCTAATTATAAAGGTAGTCAGATCTAGATCAGGGGAGGTCATCGTGCCTCTTCAGTCATCCTTCATCAGCCTCACAATTGAGTAAAATGGCCCCTGTGGGATGTACCTCAGCAGACACCTCCAGCAACTGGAAAGACCCCAAAAGTACCTCACCAGGAGGATCAAAGAGCTCGAACAGATGCCATGTGTTGCCTGATTAAACAAACTGCAGCTCCACACAGTGCCATACTGCCTGCCCAGAGGCAATCTGTGCCTGATGTATAAAGCCATGTCCAAGCTGGAATCAATGAACATGCTGCACCTTGTACATTCTGAATGCCAGTGAGCTATGCACATGAGACCTGAACCCCAGCACTGACATACATAGGACATGCTGTAGTGATTGATCCATAACCCAGAAGCTCCCTCCACTCTTGAGTAAACTCCCAGTACAGGTTAGCCAGAGAGTCCATCATTGACTCTCCTCAACAGGAATCTTGATGAGTGGATGAGAGATGGTAGGTTTACCCTGGGTATCACTGTTATGTCACGGGTAGACAGAGGCACAGTATACTAACCTTGAAATATATCATGTCAAAATCCAGTTACAATGTGTGTTGAAGGACAAACACACTCTCTGACTAGCAGTAGAAATGGCCTAGGGCACATCGCTAGTGTTTGTCAATGTCCACCCAAGTTGTGGAATACACTACCAATGTTGGACAAGCCTGGTTTAAGTAGTCCATATCCGAACAAAATGCAACATGGTCATATGTGCACAACTGGCCCTTAACCAGTCTGGTGTGCTCACTATGAATATTTAAAGCAGTGATAGGACTGAAACCCAGGATACTGTCCACCACAGTGAAAGTACTGAACCAGTACACTATACGATATTACAGTGTTTGGTCAGTATGAAAGGATGTTGACAACTGTATGCAAACTATCCCATGGAAACCCTCCAGGCACAGTATAATCCCTGTTGGGTTCAGACACAAAGCAGTTGGGCAGTAAGTACACAACATGACTCCCAAAACACAACTATAAATGTGAAATATTGTTGAAGTTCACACACAACCACAAACGTGGTGGACTGCAGATTTCAGCATATGGAAAGCTCACACTGGGCATGCTCGCACACAAATGAGACATATGTCAGGCAACAAGCCATGGAAAGCCTGAACTGGGCATGCGCACACACTTAGGCCATGTCTCAGTTTAGTAGTTGGTCACACATATCTGGTATTTATATCTGTTAATCCAGGAACCAACCACAATACAGCAATCTGCCAAGTGCACACAGTTAAATGACTACAGAGACATAAGTTAAATAGTGGATCCCTCTCATATTCAAACATCTTCGACAGATACACAAGTTGTTCATAGAAACAGGGAAAGCTATGGTAATAAAGACTTGCAAACAGTTTATCAGCAACAAATATTGAGCATCTGAAAATTAAACATATGGGTGTACAGGTCAATACTAGGCTGTTTGCCCTAGGAAATACAAGCTTAGCCAGAGTGTGCTTGGCATCTGCCTCTCCAGTACAGTAGGCTACTGTGCCTCTGTAAAGTAGGTCACAGAAGGCACCATTTAAGGCTAGTGTGCTGTGCCTCCATCAAGCAGGGACACAGTGGAGATCCCATGGGTTGAATTTGCAATGTCACATCCATGTGGCTGGTGTTTGCTGGAAGAGGGTTGGCGAGGACTTATAACAGTAATTGGGCATCAATTACAGACTGAGGGGAGCCTTATCTACTGTGTCTGGACAATTTCACTGTCAACACTTTGACACGATGAGTTTGAGGGATTGAAGTGTCATGCCAGTACTGTTCAGAGGCATCCTCCCTCTGTGGGATATTGCTCTGTAATGTATTAGCTCCCTCCTTCTGTTGTACAGCTTATATATGGCTTTTGTACACTAGACAGGTCTCCTGTTGTGGAGGAGTCATGGGTTTATCTAGGATAGCATGATCAATGCAAACCTTCCAGATGCTCATAGAATGCTATTGTCAAGGATTATGCAGAGTGGCCTGTATAATCCCCCAGCATGGGCCCTTTGAAGTCTTCCACCCCAGTCTTCACAAGTGCAAAGTCTGCTTTTGATAAATACTTTGTTTGCAGTGACTTCCTTGCCAGGGGGTGGAGATGGGATATGGATGTCCAGGGAAAGTTGGGTATGGTCAGATATTAACAATGGTGGTCTATCTCTGGTGTGGAACATACAGTCCCCATGTTGCAGATGGTCAGGTCCAATATGTATTCTCCCTTGTGGCTGTGGTGAGTGGTCCTGCCATAGCACATGGATTCACAAATTGTAGTGGCTGTAGGGTGATGTTGTTGAGGCCTGAGTAGTTCCCCCCACACAGTATACCTGTACCTGACATTAACCACTGTAATGGTGTATGTGAACACCTTCATATCCTACACTGTTCCCAGGGAAGCAAGGTGTGTGTCCTGGATATGGAAGGGTGGTCTGAACTGGTTGTGTTGTGTGTTACAGGTCCTGTGGTCACGAAGCATGGTATAAAACATAACCTGGCACTGTTGATGTGCATATCTGACCCTGAAGTAGGCGGCTGTTAATGCATATATATGCTATACCCCTAACTGACAGATAGCAATAGATGTACATACTTCTATATAAATAATGATGTCAGCACCCTATAAATACTGCAGGAGAAATGCAGAAACCCAGTAATTCGAATAGCGCTCTCTGCTAATGTGTCTCTCTCAAGTGTCATAATATATTTAGGTATGGGGTTTGAATCCTGCAAATGCTGAGTGTGTGTTTGGGTGAGGGGGGTTAGTGTGTATGCAATTCTGTGTGAAAGAAATGTCCCTTTTGGCAACTAGAAGAACATAGTACATGATGTACATTACTCTTTCTAAACACTGATGATGTCAGCACCCTATAAGTACAGCAGGAGAAGGAAAACCTCCCAGTAGTGCAAATAGCGTGCTCTGCTAATGCATCTCTCTCTCAAGTGTCATAATATAGTTAGGTAGGGGTTTGATTCCTGCAAATGCTCAGTGTGTGTGTTTGGATGAGGGTGGTTAGTGTGTGTGAAAGAAATGTCCCTTTCGGCAACTAGAAGAACACACTACATGATGCACATTCCTCTTTCTAAACACTGATGATTTCAGCACTCTATAAGTACAGCAGGAGAAAGAAAACCTCCCAGTAATGCCTCAAGTATCATAATATAGTTAGGTAGGGGATTGAATCCTGCAAATGCTTAGTGTGTGTTTGGGTGAGGGGGGTTAGTGTGTGTGAAAGAAATGTCCCTTTTGGCAACTAGAAGAACACACTACATGATGCACATTCCTCTTTCTAAACACTGATGATGTCAGCACCTTATAAGTATAGCAGGAGAAGGAAAACCTCCCAGTAATGCAAATAGCATGCTCTGCTAATGTGTCTCTCTCAAATGTCATAACATAGGTAGGGGTTTGAATCCTACAAATGCCATGTGTGTTTTTGTCACACAGTTTGTCCATGTGTGGGGGGTGTTGCTCTTAATATTGTATGACATAGTTTATATCAGTAATGTCAATGCACACATGAGGTATGTGTGTGCGGGGTGTTGCTCTTAATATTTATGAGATAGATTATATCAGTAATGTCAATGCACACATGAGGTATGTGTGTGCCACATAGACATATGTACCTGTGACCTTAAATAGTTCCCATGTCTGAAGCCTGCCTCATGTGAATACATATAATTTGCATTGCACAACTTTCTGACTGTCCTTTTCTGTGCAGGGGCTGCATTTGGTATGTGAATATACAGTGAGAGTAGTCTATGGTGTCATCTTACCAGCGAGGGATAACACTTCTGGTCTGGAGCATATAGTCCACATGTTGGTGATGAACAGGTGCAGCATGTTTTCCCCTCTTGTGGGAGTGGTAACAAGTTGTTTCATAGCAATTGAGTGTATGGATTCTAGGAACCTTACACCTAGGGTGTTGGAGCTACAGTAATGCTCCCAGTCTATGTGTGGGTAAATGAAGCTGCCCAATATATTGTTGTTTGGAGACAACTGCAGATATTCATGTATTCTTAAGTAGGCCAAGTGGGTTACCTGGGTTTGGGAGGGTGGTGTGTGCCAGGCTATGAACTGGAAGGCAGTCTTACCCACTGTTATTTGCACATGGATAGTCTCTGATGCTTCATGCTGTGCCACCAACCTGGAGGTGTGTGTATCTTTGATGAATATTGATACTCCCCCTTCTGTTCTTTTCAGTGCAAGTTTTGGGGCCGACAAGCATGGTATGAGGTATAACCTGGCAGTGCTGGGGTGCTTTTGGGAGCCTTGAACCAGGATTCTGTTACTGCACAGATACTGATGTTCTCCATGCTAAGGACAGTTTCCAGTGCATGCATCTTGAGGTTTACACTGCTGGCGTTGAGTAGCATTACTATTAGATTCCTATCCCTTGTGATACCTATGGAGGTGGTCTTGTCTTTTGAGCCTTGCCTAAAAAAGGCACTATGGGGGTAGCAAGAGCCTTTGCCAATATCCGAAAGCCCATGGGTGACAGGTGCAAGCCATCCCTAGCAAAGCATTGTGGCTTGTCGAGCATGTCATCCCAGGCTGACAGGCATTGGATCCCCTTTGAATGACACCGAAACATAAGCCAATTGTTGAAATTGATCATCTTGTCTACATATTGTGGCATCCTTCTTGGTGAGGGTAAGATGCTACTCAAGGTCAGGGTCATACCAGTCTGGGCCACATGCTCAGAGAGCTCCTCTATGTCTCTTATCATGTAGTCCAGGGAGGTACATCTCAGGTCATTCACACTGGCATGGACACTGACTGAGTCATATTTGTACATGCCTTGGAGTGACCTCTGTGCTTGTGTTATGTGGCAGATCATAGCGCCCGACAGGCATCTCACTGTGACCTTCTCCTTGTTCAGCCTGGTGAGCGGGACGTCAGTGTTCCTGACGATAGAGGCACCTATTACAAGTGTATCAGGTGTGTTGTTTAGCCTTACGTGCTGTGACTGTTCGGCACACTGGCTTTGTGAGCTATGTGTTGCACGTGTTCTGTTCTGGGGTAGCGGTTGCTTGTGTGTCTGCTTTGGAGGTGTCTGCTGCTTAGGCAGAATTTTATTTAGAGACTCCGAGTATGTTTTTGTGTGTTTATTTGTTTGGATTGCTGTCGTGGTAGGTCTATGTGAGACTGGAATTGTAGTGACTGTGGTTTCCTTCTCATCCTGACAGGTTTCACCAGTACTGAGTTGAGAGAGCTTAGCCTGCAGTTTGGCTATATGGTTGCATCTCTCACATGTGTTGGAATTTGTTGGGAGGAGGAGAGGGTTGTTTGTGTACATGAGGCAGTTGTAACATTGCCTCAAGATTCCCAGATTCACTAGCTGGACCGGAGAGGAGATTGACAACTGACCTTTGGACATGCTAGAATAGTATTGGGAATTCCTTTATAATTAACAACAAAAAGGGCCAATGGGTAACAAGGTACTCAAGGTGAGTTTGTGAGGGTGTAGTGCTTTTAATTTGTTAGTGCTGGCATATATAAATGCTTTAGTGAGCAAGTGCCAGGTAACTCAAATGCAGTGTGTTACAGGTAACTTAAATGCATAAATGACAAACAGTAACTTTCTGTCAAGTGAAACAAGGAAATACGTACCGTAAGCAATGCAGGTGTCACTAGGGATCCACAGAGGTGCTGTAAAGCTACATTTCAGGTGAAATTAGTGTTTCAGGGAAATAACAAGCAAACAAGCATACAAACAAAGCTACATTCAGCAGGCCTGGATCTACTCTATGCTACAGCAAACAAGGTGTACCAATTTCAGTAAGAAACAGTTCAAATATGCAGGCACTATAAGCCTTTAGCCAGAAATTCCCAGCTCAGATGGGCAGAGTCCAGCCTCTCCTCCCACAAAGAGTGCAGACCATGAACCTTCGTAATGTAAAATAATTGGCCTGAAGCCCAAGTGCTTAAACCAGAACTAATACACATTTAGAATAACAGACACTGAGCCCTCAATCAACAGTTCCCAACTTAGTAGGATGTATGCTACCTGTCCTGTCACCACAGTATCCCTGACATTTAATGAGACTCACCTCCTGTCATAGTTAGTTGTGTGTTTTGGGGCTGTCAAGCATGGTATGAGGTGTAACCTGGTAGTGCTAGGGTGCTCTTGGGAGTCTTGAACCTGTTGTCTATTACTGCACAGATATTAACATTCTCCATGCAGAGTAGAGTTTGGACTACATGCATCTTGCGGTTTACATGTCCGGCATTGAGTATCATTACTTCCATTTTCTTATCCCCTGTGCTACCTATGTAGGTGGCCTTCTGTTTACAGCCTTACCACCAGAATGCAAAGATGTGCAGACATTACACTATGGTAATTAATAGGGGTGTACCAAATAATACAATGACAATCATACTGTTAATGCATCAGGCATCCGGTGATATACCCACAATGATATCATTACACTGTACAGTTGACAGCATGATAACATTACTACACTTCTATGTAGTCACCCTGTTCATCAGCACCATGTTAACCGGTCCTGCTTCGATGTTACAGATTGCAGGAGGTGGCACAGTTTCATCATATGCACAGGGTGTGTACTTGGTATGCCTGAGTCTGCCACTGATACAACCAATCGACATGTATGTGTGTGTGTGTTAGTGAGGGACAACTGTACAAGATGGGGCAATATGTTGATGTAGTGTGTGCATGTATGTGTTAGCCCTAGGTGTTAGCATTATGCATGTGTGTATGCATGCACACAGTTCCACCTCGTGGCTGCCATATACGGGTGTTTGTGGACAGCCACAGCCTGTACCTGCCAGGTCATACAGATCACTGTCTCTGGCCATGGACATGGTACCTGTGCCTGGCAGGGGTGCTACGGACAGTATCAGGTACTAAGCCAGATTGGGTACAGTCATCAGAAGCAGTTGGTTGATGACTGGAGACATGTCCCTGCTGGGACTGTCCAGAGCCACGTGCACGTGGTCTCCTAGGGCAGTCTGATGACAGCACAGACCCAGCATTGCTGGGGCTGGTAGTGGCACTATGGGAGCGGCCTCGGGTTTGTTGTTGTCCGCGACGACTGCCAGCTGCTGCTGTTGCTGGCATACGTCCACGTCGATACCTCAACCATCCTGCGTTTCCCTGGCTCATGGACATGTAGTTGTGGAACAGATCTAATGTGTCCCCCCAACGTCTGTCAATGACCTCGGTGAAATTACGGATGGCAGCCCCAATGTCACACATAGTGTCATTCATAGCAGTGCGATGTGCTCTCAGCTCCCTCAGACCCTGTCTGGTGTACCGTTCCATACGTGACTGTGCCTGCATTACAGCCTGGAACATAGCTGAGGTTGAAAGACCTCTGTGGGCATGTCTGACAAGGGCAGTATGACCACAGATGCTCCCACGAGAACCCCTGGACATCTGCCTGTGTGGTACCATGTCAGGACTCTGGCCATAGCTGCTGTGAGGGGATGCATGTGCCACTGATACCACATTACCCTGGTCAATGCCCACTGTGTGCTGTCCATCACCTAGGGATATTGGTGACAATGGATGTATTGGCAGGATGACTGTGCGCATTGATGGGGTTGACAGCTGTGTACTGTCGATTGGCTGACCAACAATGGACCCTGGCACACCTCCCTGTGCCATTACACAGGTATCATCATTATCACTATCCCCAGAAGCAGATTCAGGTTCCCTGCTGCACACCACCAGAGCAGCACCAGAACCTGTGAGAGGAAGACAGGAAACACAGTTTACAATGTGTACACAATGTTACCACAGATGCACACGGGCACATGCACACATGCACACATGGGCACATGCACACATGGGCACATGCACACATGCACACATGCATACATAGGCACATGCACACATGGGCACATGCACACATGGGCACATGCACACATGGGCACATGCGCACATGCATACATGGGCACATGCACACATGCACACATGGGCACATGCAAACATGCACACATGGGCACATGCACACATTCACACTCCTCAGTACATGAGATACAAACACACAGACACAAACACACCTGCAATCAAACACATAGCAATACCATTTGAGGGTATTATTACTATTATTATCATTAGTATTAAAGGATTGTTATTACACACTCACCAGCATGGATGGGCTGCCTTGCTGTTACACCAGAGGGACCTGCACAAATAAGACATTTATTGTCAGTGGGCACAACTGTGCCATTGATACTGTGAGTATGATACAGTTCAGTAGTACAACAGTTGGCTTTCACAGGTCTACTGCCGATATTGAGAATATCACTCTTGCACAATAATTACCAGGATAACAGCTACAAATACAGTACACACCTCACACATGCATAAATGACCAGTGTAGAGAACAGTCAACTATAGATATGGCATGTTACCTGAACGCTCCAAGTCCTCATGCTGGGTGGCTCCAACCACCATCATTACACATGTGTGCAGATGTTGTTGTTGTTGGGCTAGAGCCACAACACTTAGGAGGAGCCCCTCCAGTCTGGTGAGGGGGGTGTATAGCCACCCTACCACCTGTGGCAAGCTATTGCCTGTGGATATCAGACGCACTCTGACGGACATTTCTAAATAAATCACTGCAGTGATGGCGTACCTGCTCATATGTCCGGTTATGCATTCCTATGTCATTTACACGAAGGACAAGGTCTTGCCACAGTGCAGCCTTCTCCTGCTGGTTCTGGCTGGTGCGGGAAAAGAGTGTGGCAAAATCCTGCACCAGGCTCTGGTGTATCTCCTCTTCCTCTGCAGCAGAGTACGTGGGGTTGCGCTGGTGCACTATTGCCCTGGAAGGAAAAGAAAAATATGTGAGCAAGTGATATGGCACACATAATACTCTACTATAGTGATATCACTGAACTGCCATATATAGCATCTGTCTGTCTATTGGGGGATACACATGTAAATGACCACATATCAGTGCTCAGCCAACAACTGTGTGACAGTGCCTGGCACACTCCATACAACAAACAAGTATACTCCAGCAGTCGGCACACTGTTTGAGGTCCAATGCACAGCCTCACACTGGGAGTTTGTATCAAGGTAATGTATGGGGAACATTGTCAACCCATGCAATGCATGCAATGCACAGTACAAATTTCACTGGTAATGCACCGTAGTCTTTGTTGCCATAACCATACCTACACCACAGTCACATACAGGGAACCACAGCACAACATATGGCAATGTAGTATGTTTGTATCCCAATACCTGACACATCTTTCTCTGGCCTCACACCAAGGACACACACTACCATGACAGACACAAAGTCATGCTGAGCAATCACACCATTACAGACCTTGCACACAGTCAGTGGTACACTCATTCCACCTCACATAGTTGGTATTGCAATGAGTACATGTGTGTGTGCATTGTGTCATAGGCAGGTAGCATGCTATTGGGCCTGGGCCTACAGCAGCATACTGTTATGCTACCCTGCCCCTTGGGACACATGTAATGTGATTGTACTTGCTCCTGTCAAACAGTTACACAGGGTGACTCATATGGCATACTACCTATCTGCATAACATTCAAAAGCGGTATGTCTGACATCTACTAATGGGGAGCCTTGCTTCTTAATGCTGGGTGGTTTACTCCAGGGTATGGCTTATTTGTGGGTAGGAACCTGTACCTCCACCATGTGCTCTTTACTGCAGTGCCAAGGATGACAGACATAGGTCATTTAGGCTGGGGATATTGTGAGGTGTTACCATGGTTGTTGGACAACTGTTATGGGTATGACTTAACTATGTATATCCAGCAGTGGTAACGTCTGTGTAGGTAGTTTGAGAGGCACTCTATCTGTGGTTTTGTCAGTCACTCTGCATAGGTAATGTGTTTGAGGGCATTATCACTGTTTGTTAGGTATGACTGTGTCCTTCTCCCTTTCTGTAGTTGTCATGGGAGGTACATACCGTGTAGGACATTGTGAGGTATAGAGGGGTACAGTAACCTACATTTCACTAGCTGACACACCATTTCTGCTGACATGTACCATGTACAGGTATTACAAGACTGGTGTGCCACTGTGAATATCAAAGGGGAGGCTATTGTACACTTGTTTCCCATGTTCCCTCCTGACACATCCAGTAGTAGGCAGGCAACCACATATGTGGTGGTTAGTGGTGTAAGTGTTTTGGAATGGAGTATGGTACTCCAGTACCCACACTGGTATTCAGTCCATGCCTTTGTCACTAGGCACCTGTTGCAATACACCTGCACACATGTGCCTCTCTCAGTAGATATATATATATATATATATATATATATATATATATATATATATATATATATATATATACAGAGAGAGAGAGAGAGAGAGAGATGGGGGAGAGAGAGAGAGAGAGAGAGATATTCATATACATACATATCTGTAGACATTCATATCTGTCTGTATATGTGTATGTATCTATATATATCTATATATGTAAGTGTCTATTACATATATATGTATATACATATTCTATCTATCTATCTATATATGTTCATAGGTTCATAGGTTCATAGGTAGGTACTAGGCTATCGGCCCTAGGGCCCATACAAGCCTAGCCAAAAAATGTACCCTGGCTTTTGCCACCCAAGAAAAGTATTTTCCTATGCCCCTGTCGAGCAGAGCCACAGAAGTGATCCCAGGGTGAATTTCCCATTTCCCATCCAATCATCAAGATTTTTCTTGAAGAGTGCTAATGAGGAGCTCTGTTTGACATACATAGGTAGTCTGTTCCAGAGGATGGGAAGTCTCTGGGACAGGAATCTATCCCTCCAGCATGTTCTGTTTATTGTGGTGACAAGGTTAAGGTCCCTATAGCGTGTAGCTCGGAGGGATTGGGATTTCTTTATGTGGAGCATGTCCAACAGCTCTGGATTTGACATAGCTTTGTATGTTAGGCAGAGATCGTCCCTGAGTAGGCGATATGTGATGGAGTAAAGCTGTAGTTTTTTGAGACGGTCTGCAGAGGGCATCTGTTTGAGACCAGTAATCCTCTTTGGGAGGTATTTCTGTGGTCTTTCCAGTTGTTGTAGATGTCTTGTGAGGTCCATACCAAAAGGGGCGTTGTACTTTATAATGAGTCTAATGAGTGATGAGTAGAGGGGAACAATGATCGCTTTTTTCTGGATGAAAATCCTTTTGTGATGAGATGAGCAACATAGAAGGATTTCCTGACCACTGTGGCGATGTGATTATCAAAGGAGAGACTACCGTCCACCTGTGTCCCAAGGTCTCTTATCACATTTTCGGCATTAAGTAGACTACCAGCTATGTGGTAGTTCATGGGTACAGAGCTTTTACCAAAGGGGATGACAATACACTTTTTGGCATTGAGCTTCAGGCCATGGCTTTGACACCAGGTATCTGTCGCAGTGAGGCCCTTTTGTAGTTTGTCCACATCCTTAGGAGTTGCGATTATGCCTCCTAGTTTGCAGTCATCTGCAAACTTTCTTAGCCAAAGACCTTCTGTGTTGGCCTGCACTTCAGAGAAGTAGATACCAAACAGGAGAGGACCCAGGACTGAACCTTGTGGTACTCCACTTGTCACTGGTCTGATGTCGAATTTGGAATCCGCTACTTTCACAGTGTGGGTTCTGTCCATGAGCCAGTTGGCAACCCATCTTATGACATAGGGATTTATACCTAGTTTAGTGAGCTTATCTATAATTCCAGAGTGGGGGATGGTGTTGAAAGCCTTGGCAAGATCTAGATAAGCTGTGTGAACCATTTTACCATCATCTATGGCTTTGGTGACTGCTTCAAAGAAGTCAATCAGGTTTAGGTGACATGCTCTGCCATTTACAAATCCAAACTGAGTAGGGTCCAGAGGTTGGAGATTACCAATGTCTTTGTTTATGAGTTCCATGATGATACGTTCCATGGCCTTGCAGACCAGGCTCGTCAGGCTAATGGGGCGGTAGTTCCCGGGGTCCGTCATGGCTCCTCCTTTGTGGAGTAGGATAACTGTCCCAGTGCACCATTCAGTGGGTACAAAGCCTGAGGTGCGGCTATGATTGAACATGGTACTTAGGTAGGGTGCCAGTTCATTCTGTAGTTCATGTAGAACGCAGCCTGGGATATTGTCAGGTCCCATGGATGCTGTGTTCTTGGCTTTGGAAAGTGTGTTTTTTACCTGTGCAGCCGTGATTATAGGAACTTTGCATTCTTCAGTATAGGAATGGGCCCTCTAGGGGGTGAGAGGGGGGGTAAAATTAGCACTGAACCTATCTGCTAGGATGTTGGCAATATCAGTTGGTTCTGTATATTTAGTGCCATTATGCTGTAACTCAGAGCAGATCTGAGTGTTCCCATTTAGATTCTTGACATAGCTATAGAATGCTTTGTGGTTGTCTTTAGAGTCAGTGGCAATTTTGTTTTCGTAACTAGCTTTGGAGGAGTTTATGAAGGATCTCAGCTTCTTACTGAGGTTGACCAGGGAGCTCCTCCAGTCATGGGATTTTACTTTTTTTTGCAACAGTTTCTTTCTTCTGTTGTAGAGTTTGTTTATGGCAGAGGACCACCAGACTGGCTTCCTTTTTCTGGAGGATAACATCTTGGTTCTATTAGGGATAGCATAATCCATGCACTTGTGTAAGTGCTTATAAAGTGCATTTGTGTAGGATTCGGCAGTCATACCTCTATTGTCTATCTGCATGGGTGTCATGAAGTTTTCCACTTCTGTCTTAAGAAGTGTGAAGTTGGCTTTTGAGAAGTTTTTTACAATATTTTCCCTAATTGGGGCTGGGGGTGGGATGTGGATGTCTAGGCTGATTAGCTTGTGGTCGGATCTGACCAATGAGGAATTGACCTCTGGTGTGGAACACCAGTTTCCCATGTTGGTGATGACCAGGTCTAGGATATTGCTGCCCCTGGTGGGGGTGTGAATAAGTTGATCCAAGGCGTTGGTATATATGATTTCTAGAAAACAGAGTTGGTACATGAGTAGTTTTCCCAGTTAATGGTGGGGTAGTTGAAATTGACCATTATTAGGGTGTTGGGTTGTACCCTAATACTTTCCAGTGTATCAAGAAATGAGGAGTGTGAATCCTGTGGCATGGTGGGGGGTCTGTAGCAAGCTACAATTTGGATTGCGGTCTTGCCCAGAGTTAGTTGCACTTGGATAATCTCGGATGCATTATGCTGTGCAACTAGCCTGGAGGTGTGGATATCCTTAATGAATATGGACATGCCTCCGCCTTTAGTGCTTCTTTCTGGCTTCTGGTTAGGTGGCCAAAAGGTGTGGTATGAATTGAAGCCTGGTAATGCAGTGGTGCTCTCTGTCGTTTTGAACCAGGTCTCTGTCATGGCACAGATGTCACAGATGTCACCGGTTACGGTGGTGAATTTGTCAATTGAACCTTGCCTAAAAAAGGCACTATAGGGGTGGCAAGAGTCTTAGCCAGTATGAGGAATCCTAAGGGTGACAGGTGCAGGCCATCTCTGGCAAAGCAGGACTGTCGATCATGTCGTCCCAGGCAGACAAATACTGGATCGCCTTAGAATGACACCAGAAGCTTATCCAATTGTTGAAGTCAATCATTTTGTCCTTGTACTGTGGTGTCATTCTGCGTCTATCTATTTCTACATCCCTCTCTATCTATGTATACATATATGCATATTATATATAGATACATATATAAATATACATACATATACATATAATATATATATATATATATATATATATATATATATATATATATATATATATATACCTTTTTATTTACACATACGAATACACACACTAACATACTGCTAAACATCCATTACTGTACAACCTACATTGTACGTTGCACTACAACCTACATTGATATGTGCACATAGCATCCTTCACATACATATGTATGTCCAGCCTTCACTAACAGTTGCAGTATGTCCCCTGCCCTATGCACATCTTCATATATATAGATACAGACTGCTAACACATATGGAGGGTTCACAGTATGTAGACTATTACATTATTAGTTTACATTACCTTTGTTTGTCACTGCTGTTTGTGATGGCTTGCTGCTGGTTAGCTTGCTGTTTTGTATTGTTTTATTTTCGGTGGCTGTCTCTGTGTCTCTTTTTTGGTTTTTCTGTTTTTTTTTTCTCTCTCTCTCTCTCTCTCTCTCTCTCTCTGTCTCTCCCTCTGGATGTTGCAATGAAAGCATTGCATGTGTGGACTGGGAGTACAGGCTGCTTTTGTAGATATATGCACATGTGCAATTGATGGCCTCTGCACCAATTGTTAGCCAGCATTTACTAATTGTATGCAGCCTGCTGTGTTGTAATTGCAGTTCTCACTGTGATTTCAGGACAGTGCTATAAAATGTTAGGTTAGGTAGGCGTAGCCCTTTCAGATTTTCAAGGTGGGGACCATGCTGGTATGCTGTGGACACTGTTGTGTGAGTGTAAATGTTGGTATGTCTCTCATATTTCAGGCTGTGTTGTAGGCACTGCAATGCATGTTGTACTGACACCTGACTATTGCTTCCTCCTGTTTATTCTTCTCAGTGTGTATGTTAACTGATACCTAATAATACTAATACTGTTTAAATGGGAGTATGTGCTTTCTTGTGGGACTTGTGGAGTAACTGGTATACAGCAGTGGCTCTTGCAATTTGTTGCTATGGCTTCACTATTTGGCCTTTACATTCACTCCTTGAATGCCTGCTAGGTGTCTTTACTGGATTGTGTTGCTATTGCTTTCCTATTTTCCATTTACATTCACTCCTTGTAATGCTTGCTATATTTCTTTCAGCAGCAATTGCTTATGTTTGTTGTGGTTTGGTGGTACTGCATGCAGTCTTGTCTGGCCAAGATGTGGGGCTTGACACCTACAAGGGTATTTTATTTTGCTGCTGAGCAGTAGTAGGGCCTTGTACTTTGTACTAACAGTTATGGATAACAGGCACATGCAGTGCGTGTAAACTGCTATACTGTCTTTATTTTATTAGTTGGATACCTCCTTTGATATTTGTGGGTTGTACACCTACATGTGGGTGTGCTTGTGGAAGCAATTCTACAGCTATTCACAGAGTATGTGACAGCAGACAGAATGATATGCCTGTGAGTTTGTGACACTTGCAGGCCTCAGATACTCTCAGGTGTATCTTTTATCAGCCTCAGGGAATGGTTCATATCAGTGGGATACACCCGTGATATATTTCAGATATTCTGCAGTTGTGACTGTGGGGTATTTTGAGCATATGTATTACTACACCATTTCTGACATGCAAGTAGTGCATACTTTCAGTAATTGACAGTTATCATTACGTGGGATAAAACACTTTTCTGCCTACTGTTAGTACATTTCACAGGGAGTCAGTGGGGCACAGTTAACATTTGTTTTCGAATCAGGGAAATCCCTGTAAATCAGTCACAGTTGCGAGGTCTGGCCTCTTACCTGTTCAAATATGGCAGTGTTTATCCTGCTCTGATAGTGTGTGTGGTTTGCAAGATGCTACTGTCACATTATTACCTACTAGCTACCGACTAGCATGGCTGTTTCTCTTCTCACACTAATGTTATACAAATCCACAAGAATTGCCAGTAAAGATACAAGAAAAGCTTTGTGTAATAGACTTCCTATATTCCCTTTACATTCAGTCCTACTACTTCATGATATATTGCTTTCAGCACAAAGTTCTTGTATATTGGTTATGGCTTAGTGGTAAGTCATGCAGACTAGTGTTTCCAAGATCCTGGGTTCGAGACTAACAGAGGGATTTTATTTTGCTGCTGAGCAGACTACAGGCCTTGTCAGTCAGAGTGACTAAGGCACTTTTAAGCAGTTGTAAGCGGGTTAGCGCTGGTTTGCATGGAGCTCACGCATGCGCACTGTCACTTAGCTTCACGCACACATGCTTAGCTAAGCGCACACAAGCACACACCCGCTTACAACTGCTTAAAAGTGCCTACTCTTGCGCACACCTGCGCTAATTTCTTTGAAAGAAAAGAAAATGGGGAGATAGGAAAGTGGTGAAAAAGGGGGCACAAAGAGGGTAGGATAGTAGGAAAACAAACTCAGGATTTGCAGGAAGGATGTAGGAAAGGCCCATAGCTGCCCATTTCTTTATCAGCAACAGCTGTGCATATGTGTGTAATTTGGTGTGAAATTTGAAACCTTCCACCCCTGAGAGAGGGGTGAGGACAACAAAATATGTTGTACAGCCAAATATAATTACCAGTTCACATGTCCAGCAGATATGTCTGCAAAATGGGAGCTATCTATGGGGAGTATTTTTTTGCGGGAACAGAGTGCCCTTTTTTATATTTTTTTTCAGGTGAGAGTGGAATGTGAGGTACAGGAAGTAGGTATATTTGGGGAGGTAGGTAGGGGAGGTTAACAGACAAGACAAACAAGACGCATACAGGGGTGGAGTATGACACATGTGAGGGGGAAACACAATTGACGGGGACGGATGTTTGGATATCGTGAGCCCATGAGCCCACAGATAGCAACAGTGGAACTGAGATCCCCACCCATGGGCAGTTGCCACTGTGCCTTCACAGCCCAGGATGGGGCTGTGCTGGGGGCTGTGTAGGACGGGCAGCAGGCACACCCGAGCCTCAAGCTGGCGTAGGGATTCAAGCACAGAATGCCTGATCTGGCTACGCACCACAGACCGGACACTTTGGAGGGTGAGTGGACGGTCTCCTCCCACCACGCTTGTAGAGGGGGGATGAGCCCCATCCCCTGCAGCGCTTCCACCCAAAGGTGGCACAGGGCCACCGGAGGAGGTTCCGGCCTGGGCACTAGTGCCAGGTGCACTCGCCAGCTGAGGTGGGAGAGGTGGGGCCACTGGAACCCACCTTCCCTGTTGTCCTATGTTTAGAAATATTTTATGACATTTTGGGTTAGTAACAAACAATACCATTCAAAATTAGTTGTAACAGCATGCATCAGTATTCCCATTAACCAAACACCCATGAATTCCAAACATTGAACACCAAGCATAACACATGCATATTTTAAACAACAGTACACAATCCAACAACATGCAGGGTTGATTGATGGCAACAGGCCATTAGGTTTGGATATATGAACAGGGCACATGCAGCAACGTACGTGCAAATATGTTTGAACCAACAGGACAAATGTCCATAGGAATTAATTGTAATACACATACCCAGTTTGTTGAGGAATGGCATTATTTGTGAATATAGGGTAGGGTGAAGAAATATTTCATTAACAACTTCAACTACCTATACATATGCTGTACATCTCTAGTAGCCGCAGATATATATACCCTGCAGGTCTTAGTACAGTTTCCTATATGTAACCTTAGGAATGTTGGTGATAGGACTGTTACCGCTACATTAATATACATTGCATTTTTATTCATACACGTTCATATCTGGCTATGTTCAGGTACAGCATCCTGCTACATTTCATTTATATGGCTCTAGACAACTGTGGGTGTTCATTATTTCATACAACCATACTATCGCCATATTGCAAGGGTACAACAACATATCCAAATTGTGGGACAAACACATTCCAGCTTCAGTACTTTATTTCAAACATTTCACTGTTTGGTTGTGGCTGTCTCATTCATTTCATTATGTACTGACTGCAGTATACTTTATTCAGAAGTTATAACAGCTTTCTTGGTCGATTCATACCTTTCTCACACTCTCACTTGTTTTATTTTTACAATTCAAGATGGTACTTTATTTTAGGCATTATTAGCATGTCATACTTGATTACAGCAATCCTTTCCAACAGACTCACTTGTTTCATATGGCAGATTTTCAAAGGGGATGTATTTGACACATGTCTATTGTCTTTAGCTTGTTTACCACTGATTTTCAGGCTGCAGCAGGTTATCTGATATTACAATTCAGGTGGGAAATCACTATTTCAGACTTGTTTAATTTTTATTTCTGGATTACAGGCTGCATCACTTATCTAATCATACAGTACTATCAGAATCTTTCTTCCAGTGTTATTTGAACTTTATTAATATGTAACTACACTGAACTCTTTTACAAGCTGTCTCACGTATATTGTATAACAATTACAGAAAAATAATTACTAACCTGCCTGGTGGCGCAACCGCTCCAGCCTATCACCATAGGCTCACCGATTCGCAGAATGCACACCTGCAGCTGTAATATAAATGAAGTAATATTGGAACATACATCTCCATAATATCAGCTAGGATAATTTCTTACATACTTAATTACATGGATACTTACTCAGTAGTGGGGCTTTGGGCATTTGCCGGGCCTCCTGGATCCAATGGTTCAGTTGGTCCTGCTTTCGTCTCTTCAGGTCCGCATGGTGGTGACAGACTTGTTCACCAGTCCTTGGTATGGCTGTGGCACTGGTGAGATCATGTGCCAACCAGTTCCACGCCTCTGCCTTATACGCGCCACATATAACCTGGCCCTGCATGAGTTGAGCCTCATGATCATGGACTAGGAGGCAAACCATGTATTTGGACTCCTCAATACCCCACCTCTGTGCTCGGGAGCGACTACTCCCTCCTACACCTGCCATCCTGACTGCAAATAGGTTCCACAATCAGTTATGCTGTGTATTCCCGCCTATGGGGATTATATATGCCGTTTTTCCCGCACTTATCTGTGATTGGCCATTTTGGAATTGTATCAGCTTCACAAAACCTGCTTTGTCATGCTTATATTTCCATTCATTCCAATATATATATGCTAATACTGTATTTTTCAGTACAGCTGTCATGGCTTAGTGGCTCAGTACTTTGACTATGATGCACAGTATCCTGGGTTCGAGCCTGGGCATTGCTTTTTTTTTAATTTTACTAATGTCTAGATAGGCTAGGAGGTGTGTCTGTTTAAAGGTGGCTTTGATACAGGTTGCTCAACGTTGCCCACCAGTAAGCCGGTTGGCGCGCTGCGCAGCTCCGCGAAAACGGGTTACACTGGTTAACGCGTTATTTGGCTATGAGCACGCATACTACGCTGTGAGAAATGTTGCGCAACTACGGGCACACAGTTTCAGCGTGTTAAAGCGCTGCTCAACTCCGGGCACTCATATTACACCTGTTAAACCACTCGTCACCTACAGGCAAACATACTCAGCTTGCTAGAGCGCTGCTCAGCTATGGGCACTTATAAAATATTTTATTTTTTTATTGTGTCAGATTTCTTCATAAAAACATGGCCCATTTCATTACATTTTACTTAAATTATAATTATATATATATATATATATATATATATATATATATATATATATATATATATATATATATATATATATACACATATATGTCAGGGGATTGTTTCATGCTTATTTCACTAAAAATAAACAATGATGTTGTTGGGGCTCGAACCGCTTATTTTGCATATTTAGATCTTATTTCTCCCCGGGCCTCCGCTGAAAACAGGCTCTGTGGAACCTAGTCGGACATTCCCGGTCAACAAATGTTAAATAAATAAATAATAAAATAAATATATGCTTTTACAATGACTGCTAACTGTGGCTGAGTGAAGGGCAAACCCGCAAATGAGCGCAATTACAGGCAAACATTTTTGAAATTATAAAATAAAAATTAAACTGTTTCTTTTTACGTTTTACATTTCAGTTGGGTTAATAGTCTGTGGGGGCATGTGTGCTGTTGTGTTTCTTGACATTTCCGTGGACTCGCTCGTGGGAGTTTCCTTTTGGCACTGTGATTCTTCTGGGGGAGTGTCCCTTTGCAGGACTCGCCATGTGGACACGCCCCTTACATTGCTACACGGACTGTGTTAGCCTAGGGTGTGATTCAGCATGCCCTCATGAATATGCATGGCATGCTGACATCACCACATTTAACTGCAGCCTCCGTGTAAGACTTGCTAACTCTTACACGGAGGCTTCATGAATCCTACCTTATATTTTTGTACTATATATATATATATATATATATATATATATATATATATATATATATATATATATATATATATATATATATATATATATATGGGTCCTAGTTGTTACATCGAAAGCACGGTTCATCGAACTGTACTTTCACAGACCCACTTTAGCGAAAGTGCATTTTATCGAAAATGCACTTTCGCTAAAGAAAACCAAAAAAACCCTCCAGTTTGCATGTAACGTTAGTTGTACATCAACGTGTAGTGTTGATGCACAACTAAGCAAACTCTAGTTGAAATCATGGTACAATGGGGGTAAGGGAATATTCCCTTTTCCCCACTGTAGTGCGCTCTTGGAGTGAGAATATTAAAGTAGGGGGGGTGTGGGGGGGGCTGAGGTGCAGGGGTCTTGCCCCCCTGCATAATTGTGTTTCGTGTTTTTTTTATTTAGTTTTTGTTTTTATTTTTCTGCGAAAATGCATTTTTGATATAATGCACTTTCGTGGAAGTCAGTTATCGGAAGTATGGTTCGATACATATTTTAGATAATACAATGTAGACCCATATATATGTATATATATATATATATATATAGATATATAGATATAGATATATATATATATATATATATATATATATATATATATGTGTGTGTGTGTGTGTGTATGCGCGTGTGTGGTTTCACTTCAAAATACTGAAATATCAAAACACTGAAAATGAGAAGACTTTGTCCATGTCGGTGTGAATGACCTGAGCCGTACCTCCCTGGACTACATGAAAAGAGACATGGAAGAGCTCTTTGATCATGTAGCCCAGGCCGGTATGACCCTGACCTTGAGCAGCATCCTGCCCTCACCAAGAATGATACCATGGTATAAAGAAAAAAATTCTCGATTTCAACAATTGGCTAAGTTTCTGGTGTCATTCAAAGGGGATCCAGTGTCTGTCCGCCTGGGATGACATGCTCGACAAGCCACGCTGCTTTGCTAAAATGGCTTGCACCTGTCACCCTTAGGCTTTCGAATACTTGCCAAGACTTTTTCCACCCCCACAGTGCCATTTTTAGGCAAGGCTCGAAAGACAAACCCACCGTCATAAATAGCACAAGTAACAAAAAACTGAGGGTAATACTACTCAGTGCCAGAAGTCTAAACCTCAAAATGCTCGCACTCGAGGCATTCCTCAGTATGGAGAAAATCGATATATGTGCAGTAACAGAAACCTGGATTAAGGCTCCAGAGAGCATCCCAGCACTACCAGGCTATAACTCATACCATACATTTCAGCCACAGAACCTAAACCGAAGTACAAAAGGTGGGGGGATATCCATATTCATCAAGGGTACCCACACCTCCAGGTTAGTGGCACAGCACAATGTTTCAGAGATCATCCATGTGCAACTAACAATGGGCAAAACTGCAATTCAAATTGTAGCATGCTACAGATCACCTACCATGTCCCAGGGCCCCCATTCCACATTTCTGGAAACACTGGGAAACATATAGGTCCTAGTCACCCCCTTTGGAAAAAACAAAGTACCCACAAACTACCACATAGGTGGTAATCCCCTAAATACGGAAGACATAATAAGGGATCTGGGGACCCAAGTAGATAGTAATCTTACCTTTGATAATCACATTGCTAAAGTGGTTAGAAAATCCTTCTACGTGGCCCACCTAATCACAAAAGGGTTTGCATCCAGATCAAAAGAGGTCATTGTGCCCCTCTACTCATCACTTATCAGACCCATCTTAGAGTACAATGCCCCATTTGGGATGTACCTTACAAGACACCTGTAACAGCTGGAAAGACCACAGAAGTACTTCACCAAGAGGATCAATCGCCTCAAATAGTTGCTCTATGCAGCTCAACTGAAGAAACTCCAGTTGTACTCGGTTGCATACCACCTACTCAGAGGTGATCTCTGCCTAACATACAAAGCCATGTCCAACCCAGAATTGATGGACATGCTCCACCTAAAGAAAACCTTATCCCCTTGAGCCACACGCTCTAGGGATCTAAACCTCACCAGAACAATAAATAGGACATGCTGGAGGAATAGATTCCTGTCTCAGATGCTTTGAAACAAGATCCCAATCTACATTAGGCAGAGTCCTCGCTAACACTCTTCAAAAGAAACCTTGACGAGTGGATGGGAAACAGAAAGTTTACCTCGGGGATCACTTCAGTGGCTCTGCTGGACAGAGGCACAGGGAAATAATCTAAGAGGATGGCGAAAGCCAACACATTCTGGCTAGGCTTATAAATGCCTTCGGGCAGATAGCCTAGTACCCACCTATGAACCTATGAACCTATAATATGGAAACTCAAAATAATGAAAATCAAAATCCTGAATGTCAAAATCCTGAAACCAGATAAGGTACATATACTTACTGTAAACAAAAACCTAATTACATGCCTTCAAATATAAGAAGGGGGCAAGCCCCCCTGCACCCCCCATGTCGGGGGCTGTACCCATTCACATCCCCTGCTGCTTAAATATATCAACCCCAAGATTGCACTTAGTGTAGTAAAGTGCAATGTTGCACTTGATATATTTAAGTAGCAGGGGGTGTTGGGGTGCAGCCTCCCACATGGGGGTGTAGGGGGGCTTGCCCCCCTGCTTATACTTGTTGGAAAGTAATATGATTTATCTTGTTTAAACTCAGTATTTGTATGCTTTGTGTTTTCAGTATTTTGAGTTTCAGGATTTTGAGTTTTCAGGATTTTGAACTTTCAAGATTTTGGTTTCAGTGTTCTGAATTTCAGTATTGTGATATTTCAGTATTATGAAGTGAAACCATATATATATATATATATATATATATATATATATATATATATATATGGTTTACCTTTGAAAGGTTGAAAATCAACCTGCTGAACAGCCCTTTGTACAAATGGAAAAGATGAAAACTGTCATTCCAAACTGCATCGAAGTTCGAAAGTCAGCAAATCGAAAAGCTGATTTGCTGATTTTCGAACTACAATTTCAAATACACATCGTAATGGAAGGGAGCAAGCCCCCCCTGCAACTCCCACACCCCTCTACTTTATTATTCTAACTCCAAGGTCGCACTACAGTGGGGAAAGGGTCCACTTCCCAATCCACACTATAGTGCACTCTGCACCCAAAATGCCGAATCTGCAATGAGCGAATGTCAATGTGCATTCGCTCATGCACATTCAATGCATTTTTATTAGTTTATCCGAAAACTTGAAAACATACTTCTGCACAACTGTCTTTCAACAATGTGCGTATATATATTCCAGCATATCTGCTATACTGTCCTATCAGGCTTGCTCTATGTATTTAAGTACTGTTGTTATACTTGTCCACTGCACACTTTTTTTCTGAATGTCAGGTTTTGGTAATCATCTTGAGGGCCTGTATTTAAGATTATAGTAATTGTATGTCAGATTACTGTGAAGTCAGTAATGATAGCAAACATTAAATTATATGACACAGATCCCACATTCAAACTGCATACCCTACAGATATGTCATGATGAAGCAAAACCTGTTATTCCACCAGACGTATATGTTTTTAGGAGCATTTTAAGTGACATTTGTCCATATTATTTAGCCTTTGTACAACCACTATTTATGGTTTTGTCCACAGTTCTTACTGTAAGTGACTGACAGGTTTAAATGTCTGTGATAGTGACAGCAGTGTACATTGCAGAATAGTAGTGTGGGTATTAATATTGTGCTTGTTTTTTTTGTTTATTTTTTTTATCACATGAGAACATGGCAGTAGTTCTGTGTCCCGTGTGCCACCTGAAGTCAGTGCCTCATCAGAGTCTGATGATGATGGTGGCCATACTGAGGAACAGTTGGGGTTGCAGAGGCTGAATCTGACACAGAAGTTGACATCCAGCACCCACACTCAGGGTCCCTGGACACAGCAAGTATGCCTATGCATACCCAGTCCACTGAGGTCAATCATATTGGACAGTTGGAGGGCAAGGATATAGACCAAGGAAGTGTGGCTAGCATGGCTTCAGTGCCTGTTGACACAGTCTGTAGTCAAACTGTTGGCAAGTTGCCACACAGGCAGATTGATGGGGGTGCTCATCGGAGGCCTGCTATCTTTCCACTAGCTGGTAAATGTGTGTCTTTATACATCACTCGACGTATGTTTATGGCCATAATGGAGGCACAGGCATGTTCAGATGTCACTCCAGAAGAATGCTCAGGGTTTTAGATGCATCACAATCTGACATCTGTGACTGCCTCCACTGTGTTGTTGATGCACTGGATTGGTTCAATGACATGTATGAACAGGATGTGGCAGTGAGGGAGCACAGAGCATCTGTCATGGAATGCTGTTGGAACATTTGCTGGTAGGGTAACGTCAACCACATGGGCATAGGTCAGCAACTACATCTTCTGCAAGCAAACAAGGCAATGCCTGATCAACATCCCATAGGGGCAATACATCTGCTGCACCATCAGACAGTGTGCTGTCCAAATCCAGATATAGCAGGCCATGGGGTCATAGTCCTGGCCATTCCCATGAAGGGCGGATATCCAGCAGACATCAGTCACCATCAAGTAGTAGTACACCATCTGACCTTGGACATGGAGACACCAGTGCAACTCTTGGCAGAGTCAGTTCTTGTTGTCAGGGACAAAGACAATGAACTGTCAGCTCTACCATGCATGGCTCACAGCTGTCTGACATACAGACATGTAGAGCTAGCACTGACCTTGGCTGTGTTCATGCAGACATTCACACACCAATGTCACATTGAGGGCACCTACTGACACACACAATACATTTACATGTTCACTGTTGGCTGCTGCCCTTACTGACACACACACACACACACACACACACACACACACACACACACACACACACACACACACACACACACACACACACACACACACACACACACACACACACACACACACACACACGCTAATCTTTTGTGTCAGCCTATACATCCTGCACCCCCACAAACCACCCTGTGCAAATGAGGACTGTGCCTCATCCCTGTTGTCGATCTCTTGGCTTCAGGGATGCAAAGATATGATGCACAGGGTGACTACTGACATTTCATATTATTCCATATGTTCTTTTGTGATGTTTAAATGATAATTGTAACTGTCAGTTATATTGCAGTTAGCTAGTTAGACAAATGCAAGCATAGGTGCATAGGTTGGTACTAAGCTATCGGCCCTAGCCAAACAATTCCCCGGATATTTCTTCCCACAATATTTACTTCCCCTGGACCCCTATCTCCCATCCAATCATCAAGGTTCCTTTTGAAGAGGGTCAAGCAGGAGCTCTGCTTGATGTGTATGGGCAGTCTATTCCAGAGTATGAGGAGTCTCTGGATCAGGAACCTATTCCTCCAGCATGTTTTGTTCATTGTGATGACAAGGTTTAGATCCCTGGAGCATGTGGCTCTGAGGGATTGGATATCTTTAAGTGGAGCATGTCCAACAGCTCAGGGTTTGACATGGCCTTGTATGTTAAGCAGAGATCACCTCGGAGTAGACGATATGCTACAGAGTATAGCTGGAGTGTTTTTAGATGGTCAGCACAAGGCATCTGCTTTAGGTCTGTGATTCTTTTAGTGAGGTGTTTTTGCAGCCTTTCCAGCTGTTGCAGATGTCTTGTGAGGTACATACCAAATGGGGCATTGTAATCTATAATGTGTCTAATGAGGGATGAGTACAGTGGGACAATGACCTCATTTTTCTGGATGAAAAGCCCTTAGTGATGAGGTGTGCCACATAGAAGGATTCCCTGACTGTTGTGGCTATGTGGTTATCGAAGGTGAGACCACTGTCCACCTGTGTCCCTAAGTCTCTCATCACACTTTCGGTGTTTAGCATACTGCCACCTATGTGGTAATTCATGGGTACATGGTTTTTCCCAAAGGGGATAACTATACATTTCTTGGCATTAAGCTTGAGCCCATGGCTCTGGCACCAAGCATCTGTTTCTGAAAGGCCCTTTTGTAGAATATCCACATAATTTGGGGATTCAATAATGGCTCCCAGTTTGCAGTCATCTGCAAACTTTGTTAGCCAAAGTCCCTTAGTGTTAGTGTGTACTTCAGAGAAGTAGATGCCAAACAAGAGTGGTCCCAGGACTGATCCCTGAGGTACTCCAATTGTCACTTGTCTGGAGCTGGATTTGGAGTCGGCTACTTTTACAGTCTGGGTTCTGTCAGGAAGCCAATTGGGAACCCATCGAGTGATGTAAGAATTTATGCCCAGCTTAGTAAGTTTATCTATGATTCCAGAGTGGGGGATGGTGTTGAAGGCCTTGGCGAGGTCCAGATAGGATGTGTGGACTGCCTTACCCTTGTCCACAGCTCTGGAGACTGATTCAAAGAAATCAATCTGGTTCAGGAGACAAGATCGGCCCTTCACAAACCCAAACTGGGTGGAGTCCAGTGTTTGAAGGTTGCCAATGTCTTTGTTTATAAGTTCCATGATAATGCGTTCCATGCCCTTGCAGATCACGCTCGTCAGACTGATGGGACAGTAGTTCCCGGGATCCAAGGTGTAGTCCCCCTTGTGGAGTGGGATAACTGTAGCTGTACTCCACTCAGTGGGCATGAAGCCTGAGGTGAGGCTATGATTAAACATGACACTTAGGTGAGGTGCCAGTTCATTTTGTAGTTCATGTAGTACACTGCCCGGGATGTCATCTGGCCCCATGAATGCTGTATTCTTAGCTTTGGAGAGTGCGGTTTCTACCAGTGTGGCCATGATTACCAGAATTTGGCAATCTTTTAGTATTGAGATGGGCCCTTTTGGGGTGTGAGGGGGTGAAGTTGGCACTAAATCGATCTACCAGGATATTGGCAGTATCCTTGGGAATCAGTATATTTAATGTCATTCTGTTGTAGCTCAGAGCAGATCTGAGCATTGCCATTTAGATTCTTGACATAACAATAGAATGCCTTTTGGTTGTCTTTGGAATCTTTGTCAATTTTATTTTCGTAACTAGCTTTGGAGGATTTTATGAGGGATCTCAGCTTCTTATTGAGGCTGGTAAGGGAGTTTTTTTGCATTTTGGGATTTTCCTCTTTTCTGCAACAGTTTCTTCCTTCTGTTATATAGTTTGTTTATGGCAGGGGGCCACCAGATTGGCTTCCTTTTTTTGGAAGAGATCATCTTTGTTCTATTTGGGATGGCATGATTCATGCACGAGTGGATGTGCTCATACAGTGCCTTAGGATAGGATTCAGCAGTCGAACTTTCAGCTCCCATCTGCATGGGTGCTATGAAGTTTGTCACTTCTGACTTATGTAGCATGAAGTTGGCTTTGGAGAAGTTTTTTTACAGAGGTTTCCTTACTGGGGGGTGGGGGTGGGATGTGGATGTCAAGGGTGATTTGCTTATGGTCAGACCTGACCAATGAGGGGGTGACCACTGGTGTGGAGCATCTATCTCCCATGTTGGCAATGACCAGGTCTAGGACATTGGAGCCCCTGGTGGGACAATGGATTAGTTGATCCAGGGCATTGAAATTTATGAATTCCAAGAACCATTGGGAAAAGGTGTTGGTACCCAAGTAGTTTTCCCAGTTAATGGCAGGGTAGTTGAAATCACCCAGTATTAGGGTATTTGGTTGTATCTTAATATTTTTCTAGTATGTTTAGAAAGGTGTTGTGAGAATCTTGGGGCATGGTGGGGGATCTGTAGCAAGCTACAATTTGGATTGCAGTCTTACCTAGTGTTAGTTGCACATGGAGAATTTCAGATGCATTGTGTTGGGCAACTAGCCTGGAGGTGTGAATATCCTTGGTGAATATGGACACTCCTCCACCTTTAGTGTTTTGGTCTTGGTTTGTTGGCTGAAAAGTGTGGTAAGAGTTGTAGCTTGATATTGCAAGGGTGCTCTCTGGAGTCTTGAACCAGGTCTCAGTTGCTGAACAGATATCAATGTTCTCCATTTTTAGGAGTGCCTCAAGAGAGTGCATTTTCAGGTTTAGACTTCTAGCATTGAGGTAGCATTACCTTCAGATTTTGCATGCTTGTATCTGTTATGGCAGTGGTTTTGTCCTTTGAACCTTGCCTAAAAAAGGCCCTATAGGGGTGGCAAGAGCTTTAGCCAGTAACCTGAATCCCAGGGGTGACAGGTACAGACCATCTCTTGCAAAGCATTGTGATTTGTCGATCATGTCATCCCAGGCAGACAGATGCTGGATCCCTTTTGAATGACACCAGAAGCTTAGCCAATTGTTGAAGTCCCACAAGCCACCCTGTAGAAATGACTGTACCACATCTCTGTTGTCTATCCTTCAGTGTCAGGAATACTAAAGGTATGTGTCTGATGCACAGGGTGAATACCTATATCTAATAATGTATTTTATATGTCTATTTATGCTCTTGTCCTGATTATTATGACTGTCAGTTATATTGTAGTTTGTCAGTTAGACAATTGCTAGCATAATAATTCCTCTACTTTCTAGATGATGCTTTTGTAAGGCTTGTGAAGTCAGTCAATAACATGCGTCTCATTAATATAGCCAGTTAGACAATTGTTAGCATAATAATTCCTCTGCTTTCTAGATGATTCTTTTGTAAGGCTTGTGAAGTCAGTCAATAACATGTGTCTCATTAATATAGCTAACCTTCTTTTTCAGGATTGTTCAGTGCTAAATTATGCATGCACATCCAAAGTCAACCCATTGGATTCTGAGCTCTGGCCTGTATGTCAGCACTGCAGACAAAGCTCAAATCAGTAATACACTATATAGCTTTACTTTTTCATGCACATCACCATAGGTTCAGAGGTTAATAGGCTGTGACAAGGGAATTGTCCTGATGGTGTTTAGAACTATAGGAGATACATCACAATATCATATGCAATGGCATATATAATGCATGTCCACGATTCTTTCAGAAAGGATCACCCATGTCCAGCATATAATCAGCAGTGATCCGTGGCAGATAACATGTTCACATCATGTCTGCGAGCCTGTGCTCAAACAGGTTTATGGATGTGCTCTGCTTGACATACATTGCAACTGTAATGCAGATGAGTGACAACCTTTGAGACATGTATATGTCTACCCAGCATGTACTATGTATGTCATACTGTACATTGCGGTCCTGGAACAGGTGACTGTGGTCCCATATGACTTAAGTATGTGCAGCACATTCATCTTATTTGGCCCAAAGACAGCTACATTATGTGATGCTTACATATTCTTGCTCAAAGCTATATATCTGATACTGCATACACTGACAAAGCTAAGAATACAGCATCCATGGGACCAGATGACATCCCGAGCTATGTACTACATGAATTACAATATGAACTGGCACCTCACCTAAGTGTCATGTTTAATCATAGCCTCACCTCAGGTTTCATGCCCACTGAGTGGCGCAGAGCTACAGTTATCCCACTCTACAAGGGGGGATCCACCTTGGATCCCGGAAACTACCGTCCCATCATTCTGACAAGCCTTATCTGCAAGGCCATGGAGCATATTATCATAGAACTTATAAACAAAGACATTGGCAACCTTCAAACTCTGGACCCCACCCAGTTTGGGTTCGTGAAGGACCGATCTTGTCTCCTGAACCTGATTGACTTCTTCGAATCAGTCTCCAGAGCCATGGACAAGGGTAAAGTGGTTCACACAGCCTATCTAGACCTTGCCAAGGCCTTTGATACCATCCCCCACTCTGGAATCATAGATAAACTTACTAAGCTGGGCATTAATCCCTATGTCACCCAATGGGTTGCTAACTGGCTTACTGATAGAACCCACACTGTAAAAGTAGCTGTCTCCAAATCCAGCTCCAGACAAGTGACAAGTGGAGTACCTCAGGGTTCAGTCCTGGGACTGCTCTTGTTTGGCATCTACTTCTCTGAAGTACAGGCCAACACTAAGGGTCTCTGGCTAACAAAGTTCGCAGATGACAGCAAACTGGGAGCCATTATTGAATCCACAAATGATGTGGATACTCTACAAAAGGGCCTTATAGAAACAGATGCTTGGTGCCAGAGCCATGGGCTCAAGCTCAATGCCAAGAAATGTATAGTTATCCCCTTTGGGAAAAAACATGCATCTGTGAATTGCCATATAAGTGTCAGTACACTAAACACCGAAAGTGTGATAAGAGACTTAGGGACACAGGTAGACAGTGGTCTCACCTTCGATAACCACATCGCCACAACAGTCAGGAAATCCTTCTATGTGGCACACCTTATCACTAAGGGCTTTTCATCCTGAAAAAAGGAGGTCATTGTCCCACTGTACTCATCCCTCATTAGACCCATTATAGAATACAATGCCCCATTTGGTATGTACCTCTCAAGACATCTGCAACAACTGGAAAGGCCGCAGAAATACCTCACTAAAAGAATCACAGGCCTAAAGCAGATGCCCTATGCTGACCAGCTTAAAAAACTCCAGCTATACTCTGTCGCATATCGTCTACTCAGAGGTGATCTCTGCTTAACATACAAGGCCATGTCGAACCCAGAGCTGTTGGACATGCTACACTTAAAGAAATCCCAATCCCTCAGAGCCACACACTCCAGGGATATAAACCTTGTCATCACAATAAACAAAACATGCTGGAGGGATAGGTTCCTGACCCAGAGACTCCCCAGACTCTGGAATAGATTGCCCATGCATGTCAAGCAGAGTGCCTCTTTGACCCTTTTCAAAAGGAACCTTGACGATTGGATGGGAGAAAGGAAATTCACCCCAGGGATCACGTCAGTCACCCTGCTAGACAGGGGTCCAGGGAAGTAAATAGTGTGGGAAGAAATAGCCAGGGAACTGTTATGGTTAGGCTTGTATAGGCCCTAGGGTTGATAGCCTAGTACCAATCTATGAACCTATGAACCTATGACAGCTATCTCATTCTATCCACAAAAGAGACATGTTGGAGACTGTTCGATGTTTTATTACTCAGAGATGTCTGATGTCTGTCAACTTCCTGCAGGTGTGTTGGACAATACTTATCATGGGGAGGATTATATACATTACTAGGACTGATAGTGGATGAGTATAGGGGATTGATAACATTTTTGTTGATGTGATGCCTGTCCTAATTGAATGTAAGATGCAGAATGCCTTCCTCCCCACAATACACTCATTTGGCAGTCGACATGTGTTCCAAGGTATATTAATACATAACTGAGGAATACTGTACTCTGTTTTTTTTTTAATAAGCAGGTGCATATATTAACACAGGGTATGGTAATGCATGTTTGTGCAGTTATCATAACACCCATGGCTTTGTCAGCAGTCATTAGTGGCACAAAGAAGTTTTGCCACACATCTTCTGCTTTCGATTGGGTCTTTTGATATGTATATGGCAAACAAGAGAAGAGACAGCACTGACACATCTGTTACCACAAAGGTGACAGATCACCTGCTTGAGGTGAGGCCTCCCACTTTGACTGAGTATTGTCGGTATATGATCCAATTTACAACCCACCTGTTAAAAGAAGGTGTGATATTTTCCTTGGTTAGCTTCTCAATGAGAACTAATGTTGGATTGCATTGAAGTGCTGGCCTAGGCAAGACAGTATGAGTGCACAGCCTTGAATATGTCTCTGCTCACAGTCTGGATTTCCCACACTTTTTGCAGGTGCAAGCTACCCATGAGTACAGCTAACTTGAACAGGTCTACTGTTTGGCAGTCACCTATGTCTTTTTTGTGTGACTTGAATGAATATTGTTTCCATTACCTTAAAGAAAACATTGAATACAGTTATGAGAGTATAATTCCATTTGTATATTGCCTATTCTACATTGTGTAGGTGGGAAATGGTCATTGTATTCCATTCATTGCGAACAACAGCAGTATCCAGACCTTGGATGAATATGGTGCCTAATGCAGTAGCTCACTGTTGCAGCACATGAACAACACAGTCCAGAATGTCATATGGTCACATGGATTCTGTACTCCACGTATTGGAGTGAGCAGTGATAACTTGCTTTATGTAGATACCAAGGTTTGGAAGTGATGAGGCAAAAATGAAATAAGCTTGGTGTTTTGAGGGGGGACACTTTACAGCCACCTGTGTCTGCTAGCAGGTTTGGAATTTACAGTGAGTCAGTGTGTGCAATACCATCCAGAATTATGTCAACATACATCTGAACAATATATTTTATTTTGCAGATGCAAATTATGACAGGCTTATGGTTATGCCTGGATATGTGTCATAAATTATTAACACAGTTGCTGTATGAGGATTCTTCAAGGTGTCTCATTATTTAGGGTGCATTGTGGTCAGCGGACTTCCTGGACCCTTTTGTACATGTTAAATTTGTAAACAGCAGCTTCTGTCGCTTACTGTAGAATGTAGTAATGACAGACATACACCAGTACAGATTTTATTTCCTGGCGTATCTGTCTTTGAGCATTTAAGGCACAACTGTGTGTATATATTTGTGTAGATTTGTGGAAAAGGCATCAGGGTTTAATTTACCCCAGATGTCAATGTCCTTTGTGGAAATCTGAGCTTGGATGTTGAGTATCCCATCCCATAGGAATATGTTATTATCTTGGATAATGGTTTTTAACCTGAGTACTCCTTTAGGGAGTTCATTAGGTATTCTAAACTCTACACATATTGTTTTATGTTTGCTTTAACAGTGCAGGCACTACACATGTGCCATTACATTGTTCACTCATATTGTTGATGAACAGGTCTGATATATTACAGACCTTTGTGGGGTGGTGCACTATTTATTCCATGTCATTTCAGTTTGCAAAATCCACTTATGTTTGTACAACTGGGTTTGTCCTCCTATAATTATCCACATGAGGCATTATATGCACTGGTTAATAAAATCATGTTAACTAGTCTTGCAGGGGGAACAGAGGGTAACTGATAGGTGAGGATGGGAGGTTTGAAGTTACTATCTTCATAAAGAATGCTAGAAAGGGATCTATGTCATCTGAGTGGCATTTTCTGGGGTGTAACCTATGGTGTGTACATACTGAGGTCATTCTTAAGGTAGATCTATAGTTCTGTCATTGATTGGTAAGTGTTATAATTGCTGCTTGTTTTATAACAGAATGTATGGCAGCTAGCGAGAGCTGTTGAAGATCTGCTCTGCAACATATCATCCGATTTTATTTGAAAATAATGGTATTGTCAGTTGTGTACATATGTGAGCAAAGTGTTGAGGCATCTACACATAAACCACAACAGAGCAGTTAATCCAAGAAAACACTATTAAATCTCACACTAGGTCCAGAAACAGTAACCTTCAAATAGAGACTCCTTCTGTACACACTTGCCAGAAGTGCACATGTGTGATCTGTATTAAAACATTTGTCATCCTAATGTCTTTTGGCTACTACTGTGATGGATTGCCACAGTACATCATCTGCTTCCATTTCTTCATTTCCTCTGCATCCTGTTCTGTCACACTAACCACCTGTATATCCTCGGTCACCACATCCATGAGCCTAATATTAGGCCTTCCTGTTTTCCTTTTACCTGCCAGCTCCATCTTCAACATCCAACTCCAAATATACCCAGCATCCCTCCTAAGCCCATGACCAAATCAACTCACTCTCACCTCTCTGGACTTGTATCCAAACTGTGCAACATTGTGCTGACACTATAATATACTGATCACTAATCCTGTCCATCATCAGCACACCTAATGCAAATCCTAACATCTGGTACTCTTCAGTTCCTGTTATGACTCCTGTATTTTTGTCAGTGCCACTGTCTCCAAACCATATCATACAGCTGTTCTCAGTACACTCTTGTAGACCTTCCCTTTCAGTGTTATTGGTACCCATCTGTCACAAATCACTCCTGACACTCTTCCCCACCCACTCCACCATGCATGCAGTGTCTTCTTCACCTCCCTTCCACACTCAGCATTACTGTGAACTTTATCTCCAAAGTATTTAATATCATACACCTTCACCAACTGTACTTCCTGTAGTCTCACCATTCGTCTATCCTCCCTCTCATTCACAGACATATATTCTGTCTTTGTCCTTATGCCATTCAGTACTCAACTCTGAATAGCATAATGCCACCTCTCCAGGGTCTCCTAAAGATGTTTTCTGATCACAATATCATTCACAAACATCTTATTCCATGGGGACCCCTGTAGGATCTCATGTGTCAACATGTCCATCACCATTGCAAAGAAATGTCATGATGTTTGTGCATAGCATGAAAGGAGCGTCACTGGTGTTTGTCTTCTATTGAATGAGGTGACATCTACCTGTCTGCCAGGCCATTGTGTCCCCATGGCCTGTTGTGAGCAATATGTATCCATTAATCTGATATAGCTGTTAACATTAGCAGTGTCTGTTGAAGACATGAGGTCAGTGTACCATGAGCTGTGAGAAAATGATCTATATAAAGTCCACCAGCAACTCACACACAGCAAGTTGACTACAGTGAAATTAGAACACCTATCTAGATAGGTTTTTACAGTAGAGAACACAGGACTTAAAGCACGCACATGGCACAAATCTGACTTTAACAGCACTGCAGGTGATCTTATAGTAGATGTCATCCCCAGGCCCTGTGGGGACAGGAGGTTGGAGGACTGCTAGACATTGATGTTTTTTGCAACCACAAAAGCAATGCAAACCATACCAGGTTCCAAGGCAGTGATGAATACACATTCACGGTTTTTGAAAAAGAGACAGACACACACCAAGTTGGCTGCAATGAGATTAGAACCCCCTACCTATCTAGGTTTACAGACTAAAAAGCACAGTACTTAAAGCACACACCACAGGACAAGTCTGACTTTAACAGAACTACAGGTGATCTTATAGTAGATGACATCAGCAGGCCTTGTGGAAGAGAGGAGGTTGGAGGACTGCTAGACATGGATGTTTTTTTACAAGCACAAAAGCAATGCAAAACCATGTCAGGTTCCAAGGCAGTGTTAAATACACTGTCACAGTCTTCCTATTGGAGACACACACACACACACACACACACACACACACACACACACACACACACACACACACACACACACACACACACACACACACTCACCAAGTTGGTTGCAGTGAAATTAGAACCCCACTGTCACTCCCCTATTTAAGACACAATAGAAGAGTCGTTGTGGGTTCTGTTCAAGCAGCTTTATTATATACAAGCACATTATAATAGAAGTTTACTGACTTTAACTTAAGTAAATTATATACAAACTAGTGATCATGGGGTCATAAAGGTTAATTTGTTGCTAGATAATTCTGCCAAACTGAAATCTAAGCCAATGCACAGGGGGTTAATTACAGATTATAGGGAAGCAAAACATTTACTATATAAAACTAACTGGAGTGAGGTGTTCAGTGGAAAAACTGCTGATGGAATGTGAAAAGTTTTGAAAGAGAAATTGTTTGAGCGCAAAAAGGAAAAAAAATGTTTAACATCATGATCTAGGCATGCAACATCAGGGGGGTATATTTCCATAAGAACAAGATACCTGATTAAGGTGAGAGACAAAAATATAGGAAAATGGAAGAGAGGCCAAACTACAACTTTGAAAACTGAAATAAATGAAGGAGCTGAACAAACAAATTAAGCATAGTGTTAGACAAGATCAAGAAAATTTTGAAGAACATTTATATAAAGATATTGACCATAATAGGAAACCTTTTTATAGATACATAAGATGTGGAAGGAGTAAAGATACACAAACTGATAAACTGTGTGCAGATTCTAATATTTATTCTCAGACACAACAGATTATAGATATATTTACAAAATATTTTGCAAAACAGTTTGGCTCTACAAAAGGGGTGGTAAGTTGTCCTAGTGACATCCAGGTAACCCCAGATACTGGAATCAAATTAGATTACATTGAAAAAGAACTGTGCAAACTGGATCCAAACAAAGCACAGGGAGGAGACGGAATAAGTAACAATGACTTGAGAACACTTAAGCAAGAACTTACACTGCCATTACATTTATTATTCACTAGGTCATATAAATATGGGGAGATTCCTCAAGATTGGAGACATGCACTTATTAAACCTGGCTTTAAGGGAATGAGGAGTAGGACAAATCAAGAATCATACATACCCTTAAGTCTACTTTCATGTTGTGGAAAAATAATGGAGAAGGCAATACTGGATAAGTTATTGTCAGAACTGGATAGATTGGGACTTGAAACCATATATCAGCATTCATATGTTGAAAATAGATCTATTATCACCTGTAACATGATGTTCTATAACAATATAATAACAGCTATGAATGAAAAATTGTGCTGTGGTGTGATTTATATAGATTTAACTTCAGCATTTGACAGGATCATGCACAAAACACTGATCAATAAATTAGTACAATTAGGTATTTATGTACTGTTGATAAGATGGATAGTTACATGGCAAGTATCACACACCAACTGGACAGGTGAAATCCTTGGTTACAGTCAAGGTGTCCCACAGGGCTCTGTACTAGGCCCTTACTTGTTTAGATTATACATTTAAGACCTTACTTTTCATCTAAGGTGTTCTACATTCTATATGCTGACGACCTGAAATTGGGTAAACTGATTACAAGTATTACAGATAAGGCATGTCTGCAAAATAATTTGATTAAATTGACCATTTGGGCACAGGAAAATAATATGTTGATAAATACATCAAAAACTAAGCATATGAGATTTGGGAGACATAAACTGAAAGGTGAATATTTAATACAGCACACAGTGATTGAAACTGTAGACTGATCTAATGACCTGGGTATATGGGTAGATTCAGCTATGAGTTTTTCTAATCATATCAACCAATTGGCTAATGATAGTTATAGAACTATAGGTTGTATAAAAAGATTTATAAAGTCTAGGAAATCAAACATAATGAAGTCATTGTTTGTTAGTTACATTAGACCCAAACTTGAGTATGGAATAACTATATGGAAACTCTACAGGAAAACAAGCATGAATAAACTAGAAAGAGTACAGTGGAAATATACTTAGGGCATCCATGGATGTGAAAATCTAAGTTATTATGAAAGACTAAAATACCTGAACTTGTACAGTGTCTCTTACAGATATTTAAGAGGAGATCTTATTCAGGTATATAGGGCATTTAGGGACAACTACCTCTGGGAATGTTTGGGGTTATCAAAAAGTGCTAGAGAATCATCAGATAATCTATGTAGAAGATTCTATAGGAATGAGAAGTGTACTAATTGGATTGCTGACAGAGTAGCTGATGCTTGGATCAGACTACCAAATTACATTAAAGCAATTACTAGTTTAGATATTTTTAAGAACAGCCTGGACATTTATTATAGGAACAAGTGTTTTGGCATATTGGCAAGCTAGAAGGGCTTTAATGCCCGTGCTTGAAACATTTGTATGTATGTATGTACTGCAATCATACATGCTCACTATCTGGCTGCACTCTCAACGTAGTACTGGGAATAGCATGTGCTTGGTATTTATATCTGCACATTCAGTCCATGATATGTTTCTTAAAGACACAGCACATACACTCTTATCTACATCCTCCCTCTTTGAGAAATAGATCATGCAATGTTATGAAGCTATTTGGCATGCAGCTATTACAAGTAGTTCTTTGTCATGCAATCATAGAAGAGTAGGTACATATATACAGTTATGTCCATGTTGCCATGTATTTCACACTGGGCCTGGATATTTGACCATATCATGTGACATAAAACTGAGAACTGAGTTTAGTAACTGATACTGTTTCTTCAGAATGTTCAACCTTAGAAGTGTTTGGAACATCTTCAGGAATAGAAATAGAGGTTAAAACACACTCTGGGATGGAAACAACATCTGGTTCACTCTGAGCTCTAGAGTCTGCATCACATGAACAATGCTGTGATGATAATTCTGGTACAGGAAGAAGATGCCTGTGATTTCTCTTGTGCTCCACACCCTCAGATTCTACATGGTAGGATCTCGGCTTGGCACATATGCCTGTAACTTGACCAATCTGGTTGAAACCTTTGACCGTTTGTATTCTTATTGTCTCTCCTTCCCTCAATGGATGAAAAAATCTGCTTGATTTGTCATAACTGGACTTCTGGATAGAATGCTTCTTGAATAATTGAGCTTTGATGGTTTTGTTGTTTTTAGCTTTAGGCTTCAATAAACTGGAACTAATAGGTAGCGTCATTCTGGTTTGCCTGGATAGAAGTCTTTGAGCAGGTGAGCCAAGTACATCATCACGGGGTATGTTTCTGAGATTAAGTAAGTTCAAAAAAACATTGGTATTGTCACAATTTCACCTTTCACATAATTGCTTTGCAGTCTGCACTGCCCATTCAGCTAGCCCATTTGACTGTGGATATTCAGGGCTGCTAGTAACATGTACAAAGTCCCATTCCTTGCAAATTTCTGAAACAACTGACTAGTAACTTGAGTACCATTGTCAGAAATAACTTTGTGTGGATTACCATCGACTGAGGAATGATGTTTCAGCTTGGTAATAACAGTAGTGGATGGTAGGTTAGGTAGTAAATCAATCTCAAACCAATTAGAATAAGAGTCTACCATTACTAAATAGTGTTGATTGTCCCTACAAATGACCAAGGAAGTTCAGAAACTTGACTTAAATGAAGTGGTTCTCTTTGCAAATGCGGTCTAGTACTATTGTATACTGAACAAGAAGAAAATACTTTATCAATGTCTTTCAGTAATGAAGGCCAAAATATAATTTCTCTCACTCTTCTCATATTAGATGCGGGACCTGGGTGACCACAATGCAAAATCAGGATATATTCTTGTTGTAGGGAAGCAGGAACAACAATTTTTAGACCTATGAAAATAACGCCCTCTTTTATCAACATTTATCTCTGTAAGGAAAATAGGTTTGCACTTCAGGTGGTACAATAAATTGCTTTGACAGCCATCCAACATTAATGTACTGATTGAGCTTTTGCAAAATTGGATCAGTGTTTGTGTGATCTCTCAACTCATCAAGCCTGGTGGTAGAAAAAGTATGCACTGCCATCATGTCAAAGTCATAATTCTCTGTGTCAAGCTGTTCTGTCATATTTCTGGGTGATCTGGATAAGGTATCAGCCAGATAGAGCAGTTTGCCATTTGTATAGACCATTTTGAAGTTGTACTTTTGTAATTTGAGCATCATACTTTGTAATCTCATTGAAGCTGAATGCATAGGCTTCTTTAGAATAGTAACTACAGATTGGTGGTCAGTTTCAATCTGAATAGCTCGACCATAAATATAGTCATGAAACTTGGAACATGCAAATACTATTGCTAAAAGTTCTTTCTCAATTTGAGCATATTGCATTTCAGTTTGGGTGAGTATTCTAGATGCATAGGCTACTGGTTTGCCCTCTTGAAGTATAATTGTGCCAAGACCAAATTTTGAACCATCACAAGAAAGAGTGACTGATCTATTCACATCATAGTATCTTAGTGTAGGTGGGGTGGCAATTTTCTGCTTAAGGTCTTCAGATGCCTTCTGGTGTTGTTCTAACCATGACCATGCAATATTTTTGCACATTAGCTCTCTTAAAGGTGCTGTCAACTCACTGAATTCTGGTATAAACTTGCCTAAATAGTTGACCATGCATAGGAAACACTGTAGAGCTCGAATATTATATGGTGCTGACATCAATAGCTGCTTGCTTGGTCGGGTCTGGTCTCAAACCAGTACTGGTAAATAAATGACTTATATATGTAACTACTGGAAGTCTGAATTTGCACTTCAGAGGATTGAGCTTCAAGTTTACTTCATGTGCTCTGTCTAGAACTCTCTTTAGGTTTCTGCCATACTCTGCTTCATCATTGCCTCCAACCAATAAATCATCTACTATTATGGCACAAGGATAACCCAAAATAATTTGCGCCATTGCACACTAGAAGACTTCAATTCCAGAATTTATTTCAAATGGCATCTGTAGAAATCTGTATCTGCCAAACAGTGTACCAAAAGTGGTTAGTAATGAGGATTTGTGATCAAGCATCATTTGCCAAAATGAACTCTTTGCATCCAAGACAGAAAAACAGTGGCATTTGGTGTTAGAGCTGCGACCTCTTCGACTGTGCGCATTGGATGATGCAATCTCTTCAATGCTTTCTTCAGATCTCTTGGGTCAATACATATTCTGATTTCTTCTGAGCCTTTTTTTTGAGCTGCTAACATAGACAACACCCATTCTGTTGGTTCTGTAATTGGACAAATTACACCTTGCAGTACCATTTTATCCAACTGAGCCTTAACTCTATCTTGCATAGCTATCGGGACTCTTCTTGCTGGTTTGACTGTTGGTGTGACCTCTGGGTCTAACTTCATGGAATACACAACTGAAAGTTTGTCCAACTTGTCAGTGAAAACATCAGCATACTCTGAGAAAATGGCTTCAGAAAAAAAATGGAACTTGGATATGCACTTATGTGATGAATTTCTTTTGTAAAAGAAAGCAGATTCATTCTCAAGCTATCTTTGAGACTCAGTAATGACCGTACTGGTCTTTGGACTGCATAGAATAACAAGCTGTAACAGTTCTTGGCCAAATAACATGAAAGCATCACTGAGCCTTCAGTGTGAATTTCTTCAACTCCATAAGCAACAAGCTTTAGACTACTGGCCAAATTGAGTTGCTCATTAGTTCTCACTTTAGCAAATGTGTCTTCTGATATAACATTGCACTTTGAACCAGTGTCTTCTTTAAGCTTTGTGGATATACCATTATCCGGACTGTACAAAACACTTCTCTTTTTACCAATAAATTCACTGCATCAACTCTCTCACCAATTACTGATACACCATCTACATAGAAAGCAGAATTGCAGTCTACTTGATCAACTTGCTTTTTTGTGTGACCTTTCTGTATAACTGTATGGGATTTACTTGATTTGCAAAACTTTTGAAAATGGTTCCACTTTTTACACTTGTAACATTGCTGGCCAAATACTAACCACTTCTCTCTTTTAGACTCATGATTGGCACCAAAATCATGACAGTAACAGTAAAGCTAGACTTTGGTTTTGCAGATTCGTGCTTGTACTGCACTGAGAAAAGCACTTTTTTAACTGAGCTAGTCTTAGAACTTGCTGGAAAGCTATGTGGTTTCCCTGATGAATCAGCAGAGGCTGTGGCTGCCATGTACTTAGGCCTACTTCTGTTAGCCACATGTTGCATGCTATCTTCATTTGCTCTAGAGCCTGCTGAAACCATGCTCTTGTCACTTGCAAGCATACTTGCATGTTTTTCTGTCACTTCATGGATCTGACAAATCTCAGTGGCTTTACTCAACATTAAATCACTGTCAAGAAGCAAAATCTTTCTCACAGCAGCACTATTAATACCACACATGAACCTGTCCTTTATTAACTCATCTTTTAAGTCACCAAACTGAAACATTTTGGCTTTGTTTCTCAGGTCAGTTATATAAACTGCAAAAGTTTCCCCTGGTTTCTGATCTCTCGTAAAATAAATGCCTCTCTAATGTAATATTCATTTGGGGGTTACACATTTGTCTGAACTTGTGTTTCAAACTCTCAGGGTCTTCCCTTGATTCAGCCTGTACAACAATATGAAAATTTTCACTTTCTCCCTCATATACTGCTGCTGCATACACAAATTAACATTCTCTTTTTATGGCTTCTGACCCAGCTATGTTTAGCAAAATGAATGCCCTGGTGCATGCATCTTTGTCTGAATAAGCTGCTTGCGTAAAAATCTCATACTCTTGCTCAATATTCTCCAATTCTCTGCAATATTCTGATCAAACACTAGGGGTAAGGGCTTTTGAAATCTGTCTGCCATATTAACACATACTAGTGAAGGGTTTTGCAAATAATCATGAACACATACACATATGCAAGAAAGCAGAATTGCCAGTATTTATAAAAAAGTCTTTTGGCTTTTCCCGGTTAGCGGTCACCACAGCAGAACTCCGGTCCGCTCATGATTGGCAGTGGATTTTTTTTTTTACGGTGTCAAGTTGCCAGCCCAACCTTCAAAGAAGGCATGCCCATTCACACTCGCACCTACCTGCATGTCTTTAATGTCACTCGACCACGGGGAGAACATGCAGACTCCACACAGAAGGCGCTCCATCCAAGAATCAAACAGGAGAATCTCTTGCTGTGAGGCGACAACACTAATCACTGCGGACTTATGCCAGTATTTATAACTTTGTCCAATTAGCACTATAAGCCTTTGTGTAACTGAACTTTATGAAATAAGTCTTTCATGCACTGTGGTGTTGTTGTTTTGGCTTTTCCGGTAAGGGGTCACCACAGCGGAACTCTGGTCCGCTAATGATTGGCAGTAGATTTTTACAAAATGCCAAGGTGCCAGCTCGATGCCCAACCTTCAACAAAGGCATGCCCAATTTATGCAAGCATGTCTTTGGAATGCTACCCAACCACGGGAAGGACATGCAGACTCCACACAGAAGGCACTCCCAAGCCAAGCCGAGAATCAAACAGGAGAACCTCTTGCTGTGAGGTAACAATGCTACCGCCGGACCACCGCGGTAGATACTCTTGAAATTACTGTCTTGCAAGACATCACCTCTTATGAGTGTTAGAAGGTATCAAATAACTGCATGATGCAATTGTCTGTGTAACTGAATTTTGCAAAATAAGTCTCTCAAGCACTGTAATACTTTTGAAGTTATTGCAAAAGTAATTTATCATCATTTTAAGAAACATTTCAAATAACTGCACAATATGAAAGAACTGGGCAAGAGAAATTCAGAGTCAATAACATTTCAAAGTAATTGCATTTTGCGAATAAACTGTACACAGTACACTGAAATTTCCCTAAAATGGCAGAACCTTGCTAAGCAATTCTTTACAATGCAAGAAACACTCTGTAATGATGGCACTTTGCAAATAGACACACCCAGCACAAGAAACTTTTCGAAATGGCTATACTTTGACTGTACTTCACTTTGCACACAAATAAACTCTTTGGAATACATGCAAAGTAATAAGCACACATTGTCAGCACTTTTACACACTTTGAGATACTTCAAATAACTCTAGCTATACCCTTGCTACAATACGAAATCGTAGTTATACCAAAACACAGCACTTTGCCAAAACATGCAGTTGCCTTGCTTTATTTATGCTTAATGTGCCCTTTTTGCCCTTATTATATTCGTTTTGCTCATTTAATCTCTTTTCATGCCCATTGCACATTTCTTGTGCTCGTTTTGCTCTGAACATGCCCATTTTGCCCAAAACATGCTTGTTTTACTTTAAACATACTCATTTTGCTTTCCTGATAATTATTTTGTGAAATATCTTAATTTTAAACAAATTTCCTTAGTTAATAAACCTTTCATGCCTCACGCTTGTTTAATAATGGGGTCTGTGTCCTTGTAATGTTCTTTTGTTTCTTTTTTATAAAATAAGCAGTTTGTGCGCATGCTAATTACTTTTGATTCTTTTCTGGCTCTTTTTCGTCCTCGTTTCTCTTACTTTACCTTCACTGCTATCTCTGTACCTCATTACTCCAAATGTCATTCTCTAGAATCCTGGTTCTGACACCATGTAGCTCTCCTGTTTAGGAAACAATCGAAGAGTCTTTATGGATTCTGTTCAAGCAGCTTTATTATATACAAACACATTACAATAGAAGTTTACTGACTTCAACTTAAGTAACTTATATACAAACTAGCTACTGCAATCATACACGCTCACTCTCTGGCTGCACTCTCAAAATGGCACTGGGAATAGCACATACCTGGTATTTATATGTGCATGCTTAGTCCTTGATATGCTGCTTAAAGACACAGCACATACACTCTGATCTACACCCACTGTCCCTAAGAATGTCCCCACCTGCTTTTTTGTAACAGGGGCAGGCCATGCCTGAATGGCTTCCGCTTTGGCAGGTTGTGGCCTGATCTTACCACTGCCCACTCTATGTCCCATGTAGGAGACCTCTTCCATACCCACCTGACACTTACTGGGCCTAATGGTCAACCCTGCCTTCTGCAGTCTGCCCAGCACCTCCCTGACATGCTGAAGGTGCTCTTCCCAAGAATGGCTGCAGATGGCAATATCATCCAGGTAAGCAAGGGCATAATCACCTGCGCCTGCTAGGATATGATCTACCAAACTCTGGAAATCACTAGGGCATTTTTCATTCCAAGGGGCTTCTTTGTGAGCTCATACAAGCTGAAAGGAGTCAGAAAGACTGATCTCTCTCTCTCTAGCATTGGGAGTCAAGGGCACCTACCAGTAGCCCGTGGTACGATCAGTAGTGCCAGTGGTCAGATACTTAGCACCACCTAGCTGCTTTAGGGCTTCATCTGTCTTAGGCATGAGGTAAGCATCTGACTCTGTGTGACTATTTATTTTCCTGTAGTCCACACAGAACCTGATGCTGCCATCCTTCTTTGGTACCAGCACCACTGGGAAGGCCCGCAGACTGCTGGACTACAGGATTACTCCCATTTCCAACATCTCCTGTATCTCTTCCCTCAGAGTATGTCTGACTCATTCAGGCACCCTCTAAGGAGCCTGCTTTATAGGTCTTTGGGGCCCTGTATCTACATGGTGCTGCACCAGGTGGGTGCACCCTGGTTTCCAAATGAACATGTCCCCAAACTCCTGTGACACTGCTTGGATTTCTCGAACCTGGGTAGGGAATAGCCACTAGGACATTGCTACCCCTTCCACTGAAGTGTCAGTCAGAGCCTCACTTAGATCAGTCAACAGATCCCTGTCAGACTCCTCCTGCCATCACCTGCAAATACTCATCACAAGGGCCTCCCTGTCATGGTAAGAATTCATCATGTTAACATGGTACAATTTGTGTCCCTGCCTCATGAATACCGATTCTACCTTGTAGTTAACATCAGTGACCTTCCTTACCACTTTGAAGGAGCCTTCCCAAGCTGCCTGCTGCTTTTTGTCTCTGACAGGAATGAGAACCATCACCTGCTACCCCACACCATACTCTGGTTCAAGCAGTCCTGTCATGCCAGACCTTTTTCTGCTGTTGGGCTCCTGCCAGGTTGTCCTGGGCCAAGCCCATGATCTCCCTAAGCCTTGTCTTGAGGTTTAGGATATATGCCACAACAGAATCCTTGTGGGATTCACACTCACCATCCCACTCATCATGAATCAAATTTAGAGGCCCCCTCACCCTGTGCCCATACAGTAACTCAAAGGGTGAACAATCTGTGGAGTCCTGGGGCACCTAGCTGTATGCAAACAATAGATGGGGCAAATTGCAGTAGCATGGTCTTTAGTGTAGAGTTTAACCTCTCCACAAGACCATTAGTCTGAGGCTGGTAAGAGGTTGTCATTAGGTGTTTCACCCTACAGTGCTCCCACAGACCAACCAGCAGGTTTGACATGAAACTGGCACATCTGTCATTCAGTATTTCTCTTGGGAAACCTACCCTGCTGAAAATCTCTAGCAAAGCATTTGCCACCTTTTCTGCCTTGATGGAGGACAGAGCCACCACCTCAGGGTATCTAGTAGCATACTCTACAATCACTAAGCTATACACTTCCCTGTGGAACTTGGAGTATTCAGAGGCCCCACAATATGCATAGCCATCCTCTGAAATGTCTCCTTAATCACAGGCAAAGGCACCAGAGGAGCTTTGATCTTGTCTCCTGCCTTGCCTACTTTTGACACTGCTCACAGGTCCTGCAGCACTCTGTTATACCTCTGGTAATCCCAGGCCAATAAAATTTCTGCATAACATGTCTCTTGGTATGCTTTATGCCCATTTGATCTGCAAAAGGAATGTCATGGGCTATGGCTAGAAGTGCCAGATGGTAGACTCTGAGCACTAATAACTGCTGTATTATTTCATCTTCTAGCCCTCCCTCAGGGGTCCAGTCCCTTATACAGTAACCCTTTGTTCCAGTATACAGAAACCCTTTTCCTTGAGAATCAGGTACCTCCCTACCTACCTCCCTCAGGCCTTGTAATATAGTGTCTGAGAGATGAGCTGTCTCACCTCTCTCTTTGTAACTCTTCCCAGCTCCCCTTCCACAGGAAGTTTGGTATCCTATGACAGTGGTGCCTCATTGTCAGCCTAGGTACCACTACTCACCTCTGCCCTTGCAGTCAATCTGTCCAACTGAACATCAGTACCCACCAGCAGCTGTGGTCCACCTTCAGTCTTAGAAATGGATACGCTTAGTATTTCCAGAAGCGGGCCTCTCTACATCAAGTAAAATTCCCCTTAAGAACACACAGGGAACACACTCAGCACAGGGTCTGGATGTCTCTATATCTGTCTCCCTCAGGGTCCCCAATAAGATTTCCCCCCGGTATAGCTGTAGGGTTAGGTTCTCAGCTGAGTGTCAAGCCAAGTCCTCCAGCACTCTCTCTGTAAACCCAGTGCTTCATGTCCCTGACCCAAGTAGCTGACACACACACACACACACACACACACACACACACACACACACATATGTATATATATATATATATATATATATATATATATATATATATATATATATATATATATATACACTGAGATATTTGATTTGAACACACACAGGCACACACTTGGGAAAGGCTGGCACAGGTTTACTAGCTATGCCCCCTTCTGCCCAGACTATAAGGTAGTTATCACTGCCACCAGGCACTCCCCAATCACATACTCCAAGGCCCTTAACAAAGGGTATCTAATCATACTATATAATATTAATAATAATACAAATAGCAGTAGCTCACCAAGATGCCTAGGTCTTCTGGAGTGGCCCACATAGTGTCAACAAATAAATATAAGTACGCTGAAAGGTTAGATACTTTCTAGAAGGACCATCCACAATAAAGATTTAAATATATTTAATAATAAATAATAAAAGAGCAGGAAAATACTGAACATATATTCACAGTAAAGCACATAATGCAAATCACAGAAAATATTGAAATTAACATTGATGTAAGTGTAGCCATCTGGATACATTGAAAGTTGTTAGACTGCTTTTGAAATCTTGTGTTAACTTAGCCTGGGGGTTTCTGCTTGCATTATAATCTGTGCTGGTCAAATTTTTTAATCATTCTGCTAATCTTCCGAGTGGTTGGCTGCTGAGATTCACCTGCATAAATCAACTGACAAAAGCTGATTTAAGTATACTTTTCTCTGCACTTATTTAAGATTAGAAATTTGTAAATAATTGTTATATATTATATAATACAGGGAGATAATACTCCCTGTCTCTATCTGCAGTTAGTCTCCTACTCCCCCTCCCTGTTCTTGTTGTGGTATTAATCTTGGTGGCTTTGGAATTACCCACCGCTGCTGTAAATCTGTTTTTGGACACTCCTACTGGGCCCATCTCATTTGCTCACTCAGCTGAGTATAGTGAGATCATATTTTGATTTCAGACACTCGTACCAGTCTCATCTCCTCTACTGTGTACAGAGAGAGCACTTGGGAAAGACATCCTCTATAGTATTTTAATCGGCTCTGTTCCCTCCCTCTCCACAAAAAAAAAATACTTATAGTTTCTTGAGCTGCTCTTACATAACTGTCTTCTACTTTAATACCTTTATTTGCTGTTCTGTGTGCTTTTAAGTGTTCAAGTGCTCTTATTTGATTTTTCATAAACTTGTTTTTGTCATTTTTAACTTATCTGCAATTATTTAAACTGTATTTGCCTTAATATTGCTACACACTCCAGTGTGCTAGCTTGTACTGCATTTAAAGTGTTTTTGCTACTGTCATTAATTCATTCTTTCTAATACAGAGAGAACTTTTTAAGAAAGCCAACCCATTTAACTAATATATATATATATATATATATATATATATATATATATATATATATATATATATATATATATATAAATTCTAAGCTTGTTTTCTGCCTTTCCTGTAAGTAGTCTAAGCCAGATACAGATTTGCTGCATCCAGGACTGTTTGTAAGCTTCTGTGCCCCGAGCCTTTCTGTGTTGGAGGGAAGTCTTCTAGCTTATCAGTGGGAGTGGTAAGCACTAGGTAGCCTATCTACCACAAGAGTGGTTTCTGGCCCAGAAATTGTAGTTTATTGGCCATTTGGGCAGTTTTTCCATCTCTTTCAACTTTCTGGTTTAAAAGCCTGCATTTGCGCTTGCTTCCCACCTTCCCTTTAACTAGTTTAGTCCAGATACAGATTTGCTGTATCCAGGACTGTTTGTAAACTTCTGTGCCCCCAAAACTTTCTGTGTCGGAGGGAAGCCTTCTAGCTTATCAGTGAGAGTGGAAAGCACAAGGTAGGCTATCTACAACAAGATACAGATACAGATTCTTAGTTTTAGCACTTGAATTTGCTTATCCGTGCTCAGCACTTGTTCAGAACTTGTTGTAAGCACTAAATAAACTACAAATTACTACAGCACTCACCCTTCCACATTACCTAGAGGAAAACAGTTTTGGTACTTACTTTTCTCACTTGCTTAGAGAAAAACAGCTCTTGTACTCACTTTCCTCACTTGTCTAGAGGAAAATATTTTTTTATTCAGGCATGTCCAAGGGTCACCTCCCAGTGTTCTCTCCAGTCTATCTGATGAATCTGGGCATCTTGGGGCAATGTAGCAATTGCCTCTTGTAGACAGACAACCCTCTCCTTCTACCACCCAACACTACAACCTGTGAGAGATGCACTTATCTAGCCAAACTGGTGGTAAAGCTCTCTCCAATCAAGACTGGACTTGATAGTTAAGAGGAGAAGGTAAACTCTTGCACCACACCACACTGATCACATAGTCCCACTAAACCTACACCACCAAAATCCACACATAGAAACACAAAAACATTCACAGAGGCTCTCAATAATAATCTGCTCAAGCAACAGATACCTCCAAAGCAGAAACGCAAGCAACCTCCCACCACCATCACAACCCAAATGACACATAGCCCACAGACTCAGTGTGCTACTCAACCACAGCCCATAAGACAAAATAACATACCCAGCACACTAGTCATAGGTGACTCTATAGTCAGGCACACTGATGTCCCACTCACCAGGCTAAACAAGGAGAAGGTCACTGTCAGCTCCCTGTTGGGTGCCAATATCCGATAAATAACCCACGCACTCTGGTCACTCCACAACAAGTACAAATATGACTCTGTGATTGTCCATGTTGGTGTAAATGACCTGAGACGTACCTCCCTGGACTACATGAAAAGAGACATGGAAGAACTCTCCAATCTTGTAGCCCAGGCAGGTATGACCCTAGCCCTGAGTAGCATGCTGCCATCGCCCAGAATGACACTGCAGTACAAGGACAAAATGACTGACTTCAACAATTGGCTAAGCTTCTGGTGTCATTCTATGGGGGATCCAGTATCTGTCTGCCTGGGATGACATGGTCGACAGACAACGATGCTTTGCCAAAGATGGCCTGCACCTGTCACCCCTGGAATTCCGGATACTGGCAAAGGCTCTTGCCACCCCTATAGTGCCTTTTTTAGGCAAGGTTGAAATGACAAATACACCACCATAACAGGAACATGCAAGCAAAAACTGAGGGTAATGCTACTTAATGCTAGAAGTCTAAATCTCAAAATGCACTCACTCGAGGCACTCCTTAAAATGGAGAACATCGATGTCTGTGCAATGATTGAGACCTGGTTCAAGGCTCCAGAGAGCACCCCTGCATTACCAGGCTATAACTCATACCACACTTTTCAGCCATATAACCTGGACCAGAACACCAAAGGCGGAGGTGTGTCCATATTCTTTAAGGATATCCACACCTCCAGGCTAGTTGCTCACCATAATGCAGCCAAGTTTATCCAAGTGCAACTAACTCTGGGCAAAACTGCAATCCAAATTGTAGCTTGCTACAGATCCCCCACCATTCCCCAAGATTCCCACTCATCTTTTCTTGATATACTGGAAAATATTAGGGTTCAACCAAACACCCTAATACTGGGCATTTTCATAGATTAGTACTAGGCTAACTGTCCTTGCGAGCTATTTTAAGCCTAGCCAAATATCCCTTGTGAGACTCGAATCCTGCACATTGTGTTTGTAAGGGAAACACCTTAACCATTAGGCCACCCTCCCAACAACTACCTCACCATTAACTGGGAAAACTACTCATGTACCAACTCCTTTGCGCAGCGCTTTCTGGAATTCATAAATTCTAATGCCCTGGATCAACTTATCCGCACCCCCACCAGGGGCAACAATATCCTAGACCAAGTCATTACCAACATGAGTGACCGGTGTTCCACACCTAAAGTCAACTCCTCGTTGGCCAGACCATAAGCTAATCACCCTAGATATCCACATCCCACCCCCACCCCCCATTAAGGAAACCATGGTAAAAAATTTCTCCAAAGCCAACTTCATGCTTCTTAAGGCAGAAGTGGTAAACTTCATGACACCCATGCAGATGGACAATACAGTTATGACTGTTGAATCCTACACAAATGCACTCTATAAGCACTTACACAAGTGCATGGATCACGCTATCCCAAACAGAACCAAGATGCTATCCTCCAAAAAAGAAAGCCAATTTGGTGGTACCCTGCCATAAACAAACTCTATAACAAAAGGAAGAAACTGTTGTAAAAGAGAGTAAAATTCCATGAGTGGAGGATCTCCCTGGTCAGCCTCAGCAAGAAGCTGAGATCCCTTATAAGATCCTCCAAAGCTAGCTATGAAAACAAGATTGCCACTGAATCTAAGCACAACCACAAAGCATTTTATTTTTATTTTTTATTTTACATTTGTTAACCGGGAGAGTCCGACTGGATACATGTCCATTTTCAGCGGAGGCCCGGGGAGAAAAGCTCCAAGTACATAACAGACATATGAACATTGTTAATGCAAAAAAAAGGAAGATAGTTGAGTTCTAAATACAATATAAAGATACATCACATCTTGGGAAAAAAAAAAAAAACAACAGCAGCATATAAAAAAAAAAATAATTCTATAGTTATGTCAAGAATCTCAATAGCAACACCCAGATCTGCTCTGAGTTACAGCACAATGGCACAAAAATTACAGAATCAACAGATATTGCCAACATCCTGGCAGATAGGTTCAGTGCTAACTTTACCCCCTCTCACCCCCTAAAGGGCCCATATCTATACAAGAAGAATGCAGAGTCCCTGTAATCACAACTACACAGGTAAAAGCAGCACTCTCTAAAGCCAAAAACACAGCATCCATGGGACCAGACAACATCCCAGGCTGCGTTTTACACAAACTTCAGAATTAACTGGCTCCCCACCTAAGCACCATGTTCAATCATAGCCTCACGTCAGGCTTTGTGCCCATTGAATGGCACACAGCAACAGTTATCCCACTCCACAAAGGGAGAGCCACCACTGATCTTGGGAACTATCACCCTATTAGCCTGACAAGCCTGGTCTACAAGGCCATGGAACATGTCATCATGGAATTCATAAACAAAGACATTGGTAACCTCCAAACTCTGGACCCCACCCAGTTCAGGTTTGTGAAAGGCAGATCTTGCCTCCTGAACCTGATCGACTTCTTTGAGGCAGTCACCAAAGCTGTAGACGAGGATAAGGTGATTCACACAACCTATCTTGACCTTGCCAAGGCTTTCAACACCATCCCCCATTCTGGAATTATAGCTAAACTCACTAAACTAGGTATAAATCCCTATGTCACAAGATGGGTTGCCAACTGGCTCACTGACAGGACCCACACTGTAAAAGTTGTAGACTCCAAACCTGACTTCAAACCAGTGACAAGTGGAGTACCACAGGGTTCAGTCCTGGGACCTCTCCTGTTTGGTATCTACTTCTCTGAAGTACAGGCTAACACAGAAGGCCTCTGGCTAATGAAGTTCGCAGATGACTGCAAACTAGGAGCTATAGTTGAGTCCCCAAATGATGTGGACATCCTACAGAAGAGCATCACTAAGACAGATGCCTGGTGTCAGAGCCATTGCCTCAAGCTCAATGCCAAAAAGTGCATTGTTATCCCCTTTGGTAAAAACTCTTTACCCATGAACTACTACATAGGCAGCAGTCTTCTTAACACCAAATGTGTGATAAGAGACCTTGGGACCCAGGTGGATAGTAGTCTCTCCTTTGATAATCACATTGCCATAGTAGCCAGGAAATCCTTCTACATGGCACAACTCATCACAAACGGGTTCTCATCCAGGAAAAAATGAGGTCATTGTTCCCCTCTACTCGACACTCATTAGATCCATTATAGAGTACAATGCCCCTTTTGGAATGTACCTCACAAGACATCTGCAGCAGCTGGAAAGGCCACAGAAGTACCTCTCAAACAGATGCCCTACACTGATCATCTCAAAAAACTCCAGCTTTACTCTGTAGCATATCGTCTACCCAGAGGTGTTGGACATGCTACATCTAAAGAAATCCCAATCCCTCCAAGCTACATGCTCTAGGGACCTAAACCTTGTCACCATAATAAACAGAACTTGCTGGAGGGATAGATTCCTGTCCCAGAGACTTCGCATACTCTGGAGCAAGCTGCCCATCTATGTCAAGCAAAGTTCCTCATTGACACTCTTCAAGAAAAATCTTGATGAGTGGATGGGAAATAGGAAATACACCCCGGGGATCACTTCTGTGGCACAGGAAATTAACTTTCTTGGGTTGGCATAAGCCAGGGAACTTTGTTGGCTAGGCTTACTTAGGCCCTTGGGCCGATAGCCTAGTACCTACCTATGAACCTACGGACAGACTCATACAAATAAAGAAAAACACAGTCAAATCTAAGGTTAACTATATTCCTGACTGAATTTAAGAGAATTTTACTGTTCCCTATTTAAGTTACTTACTATCGCAAGGCAGGATGCTGTGGACAAGGATCTTTCTATTCAGGCTTCCCAAACAGAATACACAATACTCTGAGATTTCTCTTAGAGGGCTGGCAGAATGACCTCATCTGGTCATTTGACTATAGGTTCTCACAGTATTCCCTTATGAAGATGAAACAGGAATTTAGTACAGACAGCCATAATACACATCCAAGTGTTTATGGCAGTGCCTGGGGCCTCCCCTCATTTCAATGAGCTAATGAGCAAAGGTTCTTTCCCAGACCCAGCATCTCCGGTCCTATTCAGCACTGTGGGGTATCTTTTAATGGTTTAACAGCTCATGTACATTTCCCTTATTTTTCTTAAACTTAATATTTGCTGTCCCAGTCTCCTCTATTAAAACATATACATTTAATTCAGTTGCAATAATACATGTCCATTTCATTTCAGCAGGGTGCACTGTTGATACATTTTAACACAAGCAAACCTCACAGATATATTTTCAGTGCAAGCATTTCTACAAATTAGTTTGATATACAAATGGCAAAAAGTTATAGTACATTTGTAACACAAGCATCTTGTACAAATATGTTTGATATTCACAGGACATATCATTCTTTACAAAACTCCAGCTGGCAATGGCTGTCACTTCCCATATCATCACAGATGACATCAGCAGGCCCTGGGGAGACAGGAGGTTGGAGGACTGCTAGACATGGATGTTTTTCCAAGTACAAAAATATAGCAAACACCATGTCAGTTTCCAAGGCAGTGTTGGACTCACACTCCCAGTAATCCTTATGGTGACAGACACACACACACACACACACACACACACACACACACACACACACACACACACACACACACACACACACACACACACTACTACAGTGAGAATTGAATCCCTATCTGAGTGCACAGACTAATAAACACAGTTTTTAATGCAAGCTCCATTACACAAGTCTGATTTTAGCATGACTTTAATGTGAACTTATAGTAGATGAAATCATCAAGGGATGTAGGGGACACCAGCTAGGGTTGCCTGTAGAGGCACATTGCTCATTAGTGTCATATGAGGCTAGTACACTAACAGTAGTATACTGTTTATAAACCATAGCTGTGTAACAGCACAAGTCCCTTATTGAGCATATCTGGATGTTTTAATTTGGCAGTGCAAGCCTGTGTGCACAACTTTGTCACTGTGTCCATGATGGAGCACATAACATTATTCCCCCTTTTTTGTGTTAGGTGTATGTGTTGTAGAATTAAGGAGATGCCATGGTTGTAGTGATTGTTCTTGAAGTCAGTTGTGAGGAAATGCATATGGATGTTTATTAACTGTCAATACAGATAGTTACACCCTGCCCTCAGTGTGCAATGCTTCCACATCTTGGAAATATAGAACAGTAAGAACACATATTTATGTGAGTGATGCAATTGTTAGCATACCCCTCAACCTCATAAAGCACAAAATCTGCACAAACCCATAATTAATATGGGAAATTTTGAAATATTGTCCTTACAAACCTACAATATTGATGGAATAACAGATTTTGCATTAGCATGCATTTTCTGAAGGGTATGACATTCATAAATTAAATGACTGCCATTATTTTCTGACTTAATTCTCAATGATTTAGCAATAATGTTATATAAATCTATATTTTTTGGGGATCAGACTACAAATATTATGTTAAAATATAGACATTCCTCATTAATCTGGACAATTTCGAGATATAATAGCCATAGAAAATAAGCCACAGTGGTACAGCGGCAGCGTTGCCTCACAGCAAGAGGTTCTCCTGTTTGATTCATGGCTGGAGTTCCTTCTGTGTGGAGTCTGCATGTCCTCCCCGCGGTCGAGTGGCCTCTGAAAGACATGCGTGATTGGGCGTGCCTTCGCTGAAGGATGGGCATAGGGCTGGCAACTCAAAAAATCTACTGTCAATCATTAGCGGACCGGAGTTCCGCTGTGGCGACCCCTAACCGGGAAAAGCCGAAAAGACAAACAAAAAATAGCCATAGCAAAAATACAATGAGTATTGCACTAAGTGCACATGCATGCACATTTTACTCTTCAACCTGTTTGCACAATAATAAACAGTGTGCAAACAAGAGGGCCACTGCTAATATCTACTCTTTCTATTATGTAATGTATATGTCTTACTTCAGTCCACTCCTCACAGTAATCCAGGCCTTGATTTCACAATTGTTACAGGCAATTTATAACTATTATCTGCATATTTCCTTTTATGCAGTTTTGCACTTCATGCAATATATTTAAGCATTATTAAAACCATTTTCAGCACACGATGCATTCTGCAAATGTGTACTAAAAATATATAGATAAAAATGTTATGGAACACAGAGTCACAGTCTGTACAAAACACAAACTATAGCGCAAACACCTCCAAAACTTCAACTTACATCAGAATTAGAACTCAAAACACCATCAAAGTTTCATCAAGCAGGATGGCTGCCTTAGTCCTTTTGGCCACAGAAGCTGCTTTATAAACTGGGGTCATTCATCACACAATCACCTTCATAAAAACTGTACACTGCTATCAAACAGTATATTGTACAAGTATGACTCACATTTGGACACAGACCAGTTAGTAAACACAAATATATGATTATAACTATACATCTCTCTGTTTTACAATCCTGTGTTTGTGTTTGGGGGAGAACACATTTACTGCTACGATGCAAAGTAGACTGAAGTAAGAAACTGCAATGGAGTGAAGTAACTGCTCTCTTTCATGATGTAACAGTATTCAGCTGTGGTTGGAATCATAGGATCTTAGGAAGTTACTAGGCTATTGGCCCTGAGATGCTTATAAGCCTAGCCAATAGTTTAGCCCATGTTTAGACAAGTCAGCACCCAAAGCCGCTGTCCAGGAGGGACACAGATGGAATCCCAGGGGTGTATTTCCTGTTTCCCATCCAGTTATCCAGGTTGTGCTTAAAAAAGGAAAATGAGGTACTCTGCTTGATGTGGAGAGGGAGCCTATTCCACAGATAGGGGAGTCTCTGGGACACAAATCTGTCCCACCGACAAGGCCTATTTATGTCACAGACCAGGTTAAGATTGCGAGTGTGTGTTACCCGAGTGCAGCTTGACTTGTGGATATACAGCAGTCCCATCAGGGTGGGGTCTGAGGTTGCTTTGTATGTCAGACAGAGGTCACCTCTGAGGAGTCTGTATGAAACTGAGTAGAGGGACAGGGCTTTATGCCTATAGGGTAGATGTTTGAGGCCCTGGATTCTTCTGGTGAGGAACCTCTGTGGTCTCTCCAGCTGCTGCCTGCGCTTTGCGAGGTATGAGTAGAATGGGGCATTGTTCCCAATAATTGGCCTTATAAGGGAAAAATACAGGGATGTTATGACCTCTTTGGGCCTGGATGAGCTACCCTTACTTAAGAGGTTGGCCGTGTAGAAAGCTTTCCATACAATGGAAGTAACATGGTGGTCAAAAATTAGGTTGCTATCAACCTGGATACCCAAATCCCTCACAACTGATTGCGTGCTTAGGACATTGTTATTAATGTGATAATATGTGGGGACATTACTCTCACCAAAGGGGATGATGATGCATTTTTTGGCATTCAGCTTGAGGCTATGTTTCCGGCACCAGTCATTTGTTTGGATGAGACCCTCTTGGAAGATGTCCACATCACTTGGGGAATTGATGACCGCATCCAGCTTGCAGTCATCTGCAAACTTAGTCAGCCGTAGCCCACTGGTTTTGGCCTGCACCTCAGAGAACTATACCCCAAATAACAGAGGCCCCAAGACCGATTCATGGGGGTACGCCACTCATTACAGGTCTACTGCTTGAGGTGGCTTCCCCTATTTTGATTAGGTGGGTTCTATCAGTGAGCCAGTTTGCTACCCATCTGATAACATATGGATTGATGCCTAGTTGAGAGAGTTTATCTATTATGCCCGAGTGGGGAATAGTGTCAAAGGCTTTGGCCAAGTCAAGATAGGTGGTGTGCACTGTCTTCTCCTCATCTATGGCTTTGGTGACTGTCTTAAAGAAGACAACCAGATTTAACAGACATGACCTCCCCTTGACAAAGCCAAACTGTGTGGAGTCGAAAGTCTGGAGGCTGCCAATGTCCCTGTTAATGAGGTCCATGATAATCCATCCCATGGCCTTGCAGATCAGGCTAGTTAGGCTGATGGGTCTGTAATTTTCCAGATCGGTGGATGCTCCACTTTTGTGTTAAGGGATGACAGTGGCTGTCTTCCACTCAGCTGGGATAAAGCCAGTACTCGGGCTTTGGTTGAATAGAGTATCTAATGGTGCTGCAAGTTCATACTTGAGTTCATGTCGGATGCAGCCTGGGATGATATTGGGTCCCATGGAGGCTGTATTTTTTGCCTTTGAGAGGGCAGTGATGATCTGGTCCCTAGAAATAAGGGCAGGGGGGCAAGTACTGGGGATCTCCTGAATTACTGATGTGGAGACAGAGGGGAGAAGTTTTCACTGAATCTTTCAGTCAGTAGGTTGGCTATATCTACAGCATTTGTGTATGTGGTGTCCTTGACCATCAGTTCTGAAAAGATCTGGGTGCTTCCTTTGACATTGCAGGCATGTGTGAAGAAGGCTGTATGATTTTTTTCTAGTAGATGTCGCCAATTTGGACTCGAAGTTGGCTTTAAAGGATTTCACTAGTGCTCTTATTTACTTGCTCAAGCTAAAGAGAGAGATTGCTTCCAAGTGGGCACCTGCTCCTTCTTGGTCCTGGACAGCAATTTTTTTCCTTTTGTTATATGGTTTATTTATTGCAGGTATCCACCAGACAGGTTTACTCTTCATTGCATAGGATGATTTTGTTCTGTCAGGTATTCCTGACTCCATGCATCTATATAAGTGATTGCATAGTACTTTGGTGTAGATTTGGACATTGTGCCAGTTCCAACAGATGGGGAGGGAGCTGTGAAGCTGTTTATACCATCCCTCAGGAGGTTGTAGTCAGCTTTGGAAAAGTTCTTTGTTTTATCCCAGCTAGAGTGGGGTCAGGGGAGATGCTGACTTCAAAAGTGACCACTTCATGGTCGGATCTTACCAGGGAGAATGATACTGCAGTGGTTACACTTGTTGGTTAATACCAAGCCCAAGATATTATCACCTCTTGTGGGGGTATCAATTAGCTGTTCCAAGACATTTGTATTGATAAAATCAAGGAATCTCTGGGGATTAGATTTCTGGCATGAGTAGTTTTCCCAGTCTATGGTTGAATAGTTAAAGTCACCCAGGATCAGGGTAAAGGGTTGAATTTTTTTTTTGCATTTTTCTCCTGCAACTGCTAGTTTTCACCTAAAACGTGGACTACTAGCATTTCTGTACTCTAAAAAGCTATTTTCTGCTAAAATACTTGCTTTTGTTGCTGTTTGTACTTTCAAAGTCATTTAAAGTCGTTTTCTGTGTTAAAAGCATCTGTTTAACTGTTCTAGGCTACACACTCAAGTGTGCTAGCCTGTTTAAAACATTTAAAGTGTTTTTGTGTAGTGTACTGTTGTATCTGTAAAAAAAGAAAAAAAAACAAAAAAAATTCTTGTTTCCCGCCTTTTCTAAGCTAGTCTAGTCCTGTTTTCATGTTCTGCTGAATTCAGGGCTGTGGTGCAAGTTCCTGTGTTGCCCATATCCTTACTTGGATAGGAGGAAGTTTCTCTGTTCACCAATGAGAGTGGGGAGCTTTGAGCAGCCTATCTCTCCCTGGAGGAGTGGTCTCAGCCCAGCAACTAGTAGTTTACTGGCCATTTTGGGCTAATTTCTATCTCTTTCATCTACCTGCCTTAAAAACCCACATTTACGCAGTTTTGCACTTGTATTAAACTCAGCTAAGCTCCTTGTGGTGTCCTGCAGAGTATTACAAGCAGCAGAGAGACAAAGAGAGACTTTCAACTGATTTAAGTTTTTTTTTTGTTGCATTTTTCTCCTGCGACTGCTAGTTTTCACCTAAAACATGATCTGCTAGCATTTCTGTACTCTAAAAAGCGATTTTCTGCTGAAATACTTGCTTTTTTTTGCTGTTTGCACTTTCAAAGTTATTTAAAGTCGTTTTCTGTGTTAAAAGCATCTGTTTAACTGTTGTAGGCTACACACCCAAATGCGCTAGCCTGTTTAAAGCATTTAAAGTTTTTTTTGTGTAGTGTACTGTTGTATCTGTAAAAAAAGGAAAAAAACAAAAAAATTCTTGTTTCCCGCCTTTTCTAAGCTAGTCTAGTCCTGTTTTCAGGTTCTGCTGAATTCTGGGCTCTGGTACAAGTTCCTGTGTTGCCCATATCCTTACTTGGATTGGAGGAAGTTTCTCTGTTCACCAGTGAGAGTGGGGAGCTTTGAGCAGCCTATCTGCCCCTGGAGGAGTGCCCCTAGTAGATTATTGGCTGTTTTGGGCTAATTTCTATCTCTTTTATCTACCTGCCTTAAAAACCTGCATTTGCGTGGTTTTGTACGTCTCGCACCTTCGCGTAGCACTGTTTAGCTAAGATTAAACTACTCCTGGCTCCATGAAGTCTGCTCTTCAATTTTTCCCTTGGAACCAGTCAGACTTTCAACTTAAGCACTCTAAACAGTTTATTTTCAGTCCAGCACTTGCCCAAATCTCCTAGTAAGCACTAATAAATGCTAGCACTACACCCCCTATACTATACAGAAGTACAGGGCTTTCTATTCATCCCGAACCAGACAATCAGTAAGACTTCACTTTATCTGTGCAGGCATGTCCAAATGGCAGTTTCAGGTGTACTCTCCATTCCAGCTGGTGAATCTGGGCATTTTGAGGCAATGCCACAATTGCCTCATATACACAGACAACCCTCTCCTCCTTCCAACAAACACAAATGTATGTGAGAGATGCAACTTTACACCCAGACTGGAGGCCAAGCTCTCTCAACCCAAGACTGGAACAGTCAATCATGAGGAGAAGGGAAACACTTGCACCACACTACCAGTCTCACATAGACCAATCATATCGGCATCGGCCAATAACACACATAAATTCACAAAAACATACTCGGAAGCTCTAAATAGAAATCTGCCTAAGCAGCAGAGACCTCCAAAGCAGACATCCAAACAACCTCAACCCCCCAACAACAACCACAAATCACATACTTCACAAAGTCAGTGTGCCACACAATCACAGCCGTTAAGGCTAAACAACACACCCAATACACAAGTAATAGGAGACTCTGTTGTCAGGCACACTGACATCCCTTTCATTAGACAGAACAAGGGGAAGGTTACTGTAAGCTGCCTGTTGGGTGCCAGGATCTGCCACATAACACAAGCACTCAGGTCACTCCATAACAGGTACAAATATGACTCTGTCATTGTCCATGTTGGTGAGAACGACCTGAGATGGACCTCCCTGGACTACATGAAAAGAGACATAGAGGAGCACTCTGATCATGTAGCCCAGGCCGGTATGACCCTGACCCTGAGTAGCATCTTGCCCTCACCAAGAATGATGCCACAGTATAAAGATAAAATGATTGATTTTAACAATTGGCTTAGCTTTTGGTGTCATTCAAAGGGGATCCAGTGTTTGCCAGCCTGGGATGACATGGTCGACAAGCCGCGTTGCTTCGCAAGAGATGGCTTGCACCTGTCGCCCTTGGGCTTTCAAGTACTGGCCAAGGCTCTTGCCACCCCCATAGTGCCTTTTTTAGGCAAGGCTCAAAAAACAAACCCACCTCCATAAACAACACACAACACAAGCAACAAAAAACTGAGGGTAATGCTACTCAATGCCAGAAGTCTAAACCTCAAAATGCATGCACTCGAGGCACTCCTCAGCAAGGACGGAATTGATTTATGTGCAGTAACAGAAACCTGGTTCAAGGCTCCAGAGAGCATCCCAGCACTACCTGGCTAGAACTCATACCATACCTTTTGGCCCCAGAACCCGGACCGAAATACAAAAGCGGTGGTGTATCCATTTTCATCAAGGATTCCCACGCCTCCAGGCTTGTAGCACAGCACGAGGCCTCAGAGAACATCCATGTGCAACTAACAGTGGGCAAAACTGCCTTTCAGTTTGTAGCCTGCTACAGATCCCCCACCTTGTCTCAAGACCCCCACTCAGCATTCCTGCGAATACTGAAAAATATGAAGATCCTACCCAACACCATGGTATTGGGTGATTTCAACTACCCAAACATAGACTGGGAAAACTACTCAAGTACAAACTCCTTTGCCCAATGCTTTCTAGAGTTTATAAACTCAAACACCCTGGAACAACTGGTTACCTCTCCCACGAGAGGTGACAGCATATTGGACTTGATCATCACCAATATGGGTGACCAATGTTCCACACCAGAGGTAAACCCGTCGCTGGTAAGATCAGATCATAAACTAATCACACTAGACAGCCACATCTCGACCCCACCCCCAAACAAGGAAACAACTGTAAAAAACTTTTCAAAAGCAAACTTCACACTTCTCAAGACCAAGGTGGAAAGTTTCAAAGCTCCACTGCTAAAGGATAATGCTGCCCATACCACAGAATCCTTCACAAATGCATTCTATGTGCACCTACAGGAATGCATGGATCGAGCCATCCCAAGTAAAACAAAGACTCACTCCTCCAAAATGAGGAAACCAGTCTAGTGGACCCCGGCCATAAATACACTCTACAACAGAAGGAGGAAACTACTACATGACAGAGCAAAATCCCAAAAAGGCAAGGCAACCCTAATCAGTACCAGCAAGAAACTACGATCCTTCATAAAATCATCCAAGGCCAACTTTGAAAGAAAAATTGCCAAAGACGCTAAAGATAATCACAAAGCCTTCTTTAGCTATCTCAAGAATCTAAGTGGCAGCTCTCAGATCTGCTCTGAGCTAGTGCAAAACGACAAACAATACACTGAACCAACAGACATTGCCAACATCCTGGCTGACAGGTTCAGTGCAAACATTACCCCCCTCACCCCTAAAGGGCCCGTGTCCATTCCAGAAGATTGTAGAGCCACAGACACTCAGGTGAAAACAGCCCTTTCCAAAGCCAAGAGCACAGCATCAATGGGACCGGATGGCATCCCAGGCTGCGTCCTACACAAGCTCCAAAATGAACTAACCCCTCACCTAAACTCACTGTTCAAGCTCAGCCTCACCACAGGCTATGTACCCAAAGAATGGAGTACAGCAACAGTTATCCCGCTCCACAAAGGTGGTGCAAAAATGGATCCTGGGAACTATCGCCCTATAAGCCTGACTAGCTTGGTCTGCAAAGCCATGGAGCGCATGATCATGGAACTCATTAACAAAGACATTGGGAACCTCCAGACACTGAACCCTACCCAATTCAGCTTTGTTAAAGGCAGATCATGCCTCCTAAACCTGGTTGATTTCTTTGAAACAGTTACCAAGGCCATAGATGAGGGAAAGGTAGTCCACACAGCCTACCTGGACCTCGCAAAGGCTTTCAACACCATTCCCCACTCTGGCATTATAGAAAAGCTCACCAGCTTGAGCATTAACCCCTATGTCACTAGATGGGTTGCAAACTGGCTCATGGATAGAACTCACATGGTCAGAGTTGCGGGTGCTATGTCCGACTCTAAACCAGTTACAAGTGGAGTCCCTCAGGGCTCAGTCCTGGTACCCCTCCTGTTCGGTATATACTTCTCGGAGGTACAGGCAAGCATGGAAGGACTATGGCTGACCAAGTTTGCAGATGATTGCAAACTGGTGGCCATAATCGACTCCCCGGCTGACACAGACATTCTCCAGAAGGGTCTCATGGAGATGAATACCTGGTGTCAGAATCATAGCCTTAAGCTAAATGCCAGAAAGTGCATAGTCATCTGCTTTGGGAAAAATAAAGTGCCCACAAACTATCACATAGGAGGTAATCCACTAAGTACGGAAGATGTAATTAGGGACTTGGGGACCCAAGTAGATAGCAACCTCTCCTTTGATAGCCACATTGCCAAAGTGGTTAAAAAATCCTTCTATGTAGCCCACCTAATCACAGAAGGGTTTGCATCTAGATCAAGAGAGGTTATTGTGCCCCTCTACTCATCGCTCATCAGGCTCATGATAGAGTACAATGCCCCATTTGGGATGTACCTTACTCAACACCTGTAACAGCTGGAAAGACCGCAAAAGTACCTCACCAAGAAGATCATGGGCCTCAAACAGATGCCCTATGCAGCCCGGCTAAAGAAACTCCATCTTTACTCGGTTGCTTACCGCCTCCTCAGAGGAGACCTCTGCCTTACGTACAAGGCCATGTCAAACCCTGAATTAATGGACATGCTCCACCTAAGGAAAACCAAATCTCTTAGAGCCACACGCTTTAGGGATTTAATCCTCAGCACAACAATAGATAGGACATGCTGGAGGGATAGATTCCTGTCCCAGAGACTTCCCTCGCTCTGGAATAGAATCCCAATCTATGTTAGCCCCTCACTGACTCTCTTCAAGAGAAATCTTGACAAGTGGATGGGTAATCGTAAATATATACCTGGGATCACATCAGTGGCCCTGCTGGACAGAGGCCCAGGAAACTAATCTAAAAGGGAGGCGAAAGCCAACATATTCTGGCTAGGCTTATAAATGCCCTTGAGCAGATAGCCTAGTACCTACCTATGAACCTATGAACCTATGATAGACTCAAAGAGGTCCAGATAGGTGGAATGGGCATCTTGAGTCAAATTTGGGGGGCTGTAGCTAGTTATGATTTGAATAGGGGTCTTGTCAATGGTTAATTGCACCTGGAGTGTCTTCTGTGCATTATACTGTTTGACCAGCCTGGAGGTGTGTGTGTCTTTAATATATATCGAAACTTCACCTCCTTTGGCTTTGCTGCCCATAGTGTGGGGTCTGAGTGTATGATAGGAAGAATAACCAGGCAAGGCTGGGGTGCTCTCTGCAGCTTTGAACCAGGTTTCTGTTAATGCACGCATGTCAGCTTCTTCCAGGGATAAGAATGCTTGCAATTAGTGAAGTTTCATGTTTAGACTCATAGCGTTTAGCAGCATGACCTTTAATTTGTGTTTTGTTGAAATTTTTATGTTGGTTTTATCAACCTCAGGACTTTTCCTAAAAAATACAATATGGGGAGGCAAGGGCCTCTGCCAGAAGCCTGAAGCCCAAGTGAGACAGATGCAGGACATCTCTAGCAAAGCATCATGGGCTGTCACTCATATCTTCCCAGGCTGTCAGATACTGGATCCCCCTGGAAAGACACCAGAAACGAAGCCAATTGTTAAAGTCAATCATTTTCTGTTTGTATTGAGACATTATTCTGGGTGGTGGTAGAATGCTGCTTAACGCTAGTGACATACCTGCCTGGGACACATATTCAACAAGCTCAATCATGTCTCTCTTCATATAGTCCAGGGAGGTACATCTCAAGTCCTTCACCCCAACATGGACTATGACAGAGTCATAACAGTACCTGTTGGTATTTATCATTTTATTTGCATTTGTTTAGTGGAAAGTTCTACTGGGCCAAAAGTACCCATTTTCAGTGCAGGCCCAGGGAGAAAAGCTCCTTAATGATATACAATACATAGATTTGAATAGCAAATCTTAAGAACGATGATTTAAACAAGGCATGTGTTTGGATAGCAAACACCAGCAGGATAGCATACTACAATACTACAACAGCTGGTTTCACAGTATACAGTCTTTTTTTTTTTTTTGTATGATTCTAAAGGAATGGAGTAGAAGAGGGTAGATGAAGTCAGGTCATAGGATGTGAGGAGCTAGCACATGAGCATAGCCACTTAGAAGAGAGATGTCTCAAATATTTCTTGATGAATGAAGCATTCCTAATGGATCTAAGGTGGGATGGGAGAGAGTTCCATAGTCTAGCAGTGGAAATGCAGTGAAGCATTTGACTAGAGGAGAGGTTTGCTTTTCCTATTTGTAGGAGCATTTGATTTTCAGAATGGAGAGATCTGTTAGGGTGGTATAAAGTAAATACAGAAGAAAGGGAAGGGCTGGATGGATTAAATATTAGTTTCTGGGCAGTTGATAGTTGTATGTATGCAAGATGATGAGGAAGTTCCAGACAGTTTAGTAGCTGAAGAGAGGTACAGTGGTGAGAGAGATGTTGTCTGTTGGTGATGAACTTAGCAATGTTATTATAGCAAGAGTCTAGTTTGGTTTTAAGACTGGCCTGTGTGGTGGTGAAGAGAGGAGCCTCATAAAGAACAGATGGGAGCAGGAAGGAGGAGGCAATGGATAGTTTTGTGGAGTAATTTAGGAAGGTTTTGCGACGATATACCATGCTTACCTTTTGGTGTGCTTTTTTAATGTTACTGTGTATATGCAAGTCAAAAGGTAGGTGTTCGTCTATAGTGACACCTAGAAGTTTTGCATGTGTGAGTGCCTCAATTTTAGTGTTATCTTGGGAGAGAATAGTGAAAAAGTCTTTGTTTATAGTAGTAGACTTCTTAGGCGTGAATAGCATTAATTTTATTTTATTTTTTAGGGTTTAAGGCAAGGTGGTTGTTAGCCATCCACATTTCGGTGGAGATGAGAACTGACTGAGTTTTAGGAGTTTGGGTGGAGAATTAGCAGTGCAGATGACAGTGGAGTCATCTGCATATTGGATGACTGTACCGTGGGTGAGAGTAGAGTGTAAGTTATTGATAAAAATGCTGAAAAGCAGAGATAGACCCTTGGGGTACTCCAGTAGTGGTGTTGAGGAAAGGAGAGAAAGAGTGTAGCCATTTACTGGCTTGTTGCCTGTTTGTGAGGTAGTTAGCGAACCAATTTAGGATTGAAGGAGAGATTCCAAAGTTGGACAGTTTTATAAGAAGAAGGGAATTGGAAATAGTATCAATGACTTTGGACAGGTCAAGAAATAAAGAGGAGACTAGTTTCCTGGTGTCTTGAGCCCGGTTGACAGTCACAGAAGGATATAAGAGCTGTCGTGGTACTATGCCCAGATCTAAAACCATGCTGGGTTGCTGATAGCAGCTTATTGTTGAGTAGAAAGTGTTGGAGTTGGCTGTGAATACATTTTTCTAGGATTTTTGAGATGTGAGAGAGAGAATGGCGATGTGTTGGAAGTTGGTGATGTCTGTGTTGTTGCCATCTTTGGGCAGTGGGAGGATGAATGCTTTTTTCCAAATGGTGGGAAAATAAGATTCTTTGATGGACCTATTAAGAAGTACGCTGACAGGATAGGCAATGGAGTTTGCAGCTATTTGAAGGAATTCTGGGGGCAGGTTGCCAGGGCGGTAGTACAAGGTTTTAGTTTGAGAATTAGTTTCTTTACTATGGCAGTAGGGATGGGTGCTAGAGAGAAGTTATATGAGTGGGGAAAGGAAGTATTTGTAGATAGGGGCCATATGGTTTAGGCATGGTTGTGAGGGAAATTGCTGATAAGCTTGGCTATGATTTGTAGATAGGGGCCATATGGTTTAGGCATGGTTGTGAGGGAAATTGGTGATAAGCTTGGCTATGATATCTATGAAATATGTATTGAAGATGTGGCTATTTTGATTGGGTTCTTTTCTGGATTTGGGCAGGAATTATTGTTTTATCCAGGAGATAGGAGGTTGTTGATTGATCTTCAGAAGTGTTTTGGGTTGTTCTTGTTTTGGTTTTGTATATTAAGGTAGTAGCCTTTTTTATCCTTAACAACTAGGCACTTTACTTGGTTGCAAAGGTGTCTTCAGGTCATAAGGTCAGAAGGATTATTCTGCTTATGCCAAAGCTTCCAGGCTTTGTCTCTAGAGGTCATGGTTTGTTTGGTTGCTCTTTAGAACCATCAGGTGTGCCTAGTTTTCACACGTTTTAGTCGGGAGGGACCAAGGTTGTTTAAGATGTTAAGGAAAGTGGAATTGAATAATTCAACTGCTTCATCAAGATGAATTATTGGGATCCCAGTTAATGCTTCTTAAAAGAATTGTTAAAGGTAGTGGGGCAAAAAGATGATAAGTCACTAGTGTTTCTATACTGATGTCTGTATAATGGGGATGTGATTTTACAAATTATATAGTCAGGTGAGTGGTCACTAATACTGTTTGGGAGGGTTCCTGAGCAGGATATTTTTTGGGGGTCAGAGACCAGGATCCAATTTAGTATTGCCTCGCAGCTGTTGTTTTTGTTAGGTCTGGTAATATCAGTGATTAGCTCGCTAAGAATTATTGTTTCTGTTGTTATGTTGTTTGATGTCCAAGCTAAGATTTGTTCTAGTATGGGAATATTGTTGCCAGGGGGAATGTAGAGGACAATGATGCAAAGGTTTTTGCTGTTATTGATTTTTTAGGAAGGTTATTAAGATTTCTGCAGTGGAGAAGTTGGGTATAGTTGAGTTGTATGGGTCTATGTTGAAGGACATGGGGTAAATCAGTGCTACCCCTCCACATTTTTTATGTGGCCTATCTGAGCAGAGGCAGGCAAAGCCAGGAGGGAGGAATTCTGAGCTTTTAATGTATGGTTTTATCCAAGTTACCCAATTACCCTTGGCGTCCCTCAAGGTTCCATATTGGGTCCTCTCCTCTTTTCTTTTTTTACTAACAACCTACACTCTGTATTACCTCAAGCTACCTGTATCCAATATGCAGATGACCCCACACTCATATGCTCATCCTCTTCACTATCACAACTTCAGTCCCTAACCCAAGACGTGTTTAGCACAGTAGAAAATTGACTTCTTCACCATTGTCTCATCCTCAACCCAAACAAAACAAAAATGCTACTATTTACTCCCTCCCGCAGACCCCCTCCACTGCATTTCACTGTTACATCTAGCAATGGTACTATAATTACTTCTGATTCTACCACAAAACTACTTGGAGTACTAATCGATAACAACCTCACCTTTGAACCCCATATTAACAACACTATAAAAACAGTAAACAAGAAACTAGGTTCCCTCTACAGGATCAAACCCTTTCTGACTCCACTAGCCAGGACCACTATTGCCCATACCCACTTAATCTCAACCCTACTATATGCTTCCCCTATTTATACAAAACTATGCAAAAGCAATCTGAACAAGCTATCCAGTTCCTACAATAATATTGCTAGATTTGCAACTGGTTCTACCTATAGAACCCATCATTGCAATAATCTTAATCAACTAGGATGGTTAGAATTATCAAATCTTATTCTATTCAACCAACTAACTATTGCCCATAAGATACTGTATCATCCTACAAATACTCCAATACTCACTAACTTAATCTCCTCCTACATTAACCTGAAGACCATGCGCTCATCTAATAAATTACTGGTAAACACAAGTAAAACCAACAATCTGGCTGGAGACTCTCTGTTCTCTAACACAGTGGGTAAAACCTGAAACTCCCTCCCAAATGACCTAACCTCCCTACCCTCAACTACCCTATTTAAGACCAAACTCAAACCATACCTTAAATCCCACTGGCTGTGCCTCTGTGCAAACCCAGACTAACTACCTCCCTTGTCACTAGACACTAATCTTCTCATCCACATAAACTCAATGATCTTTTACTAACAAAATAGTGTGTTTAACTTGTTTAGTTTAATAGTGCTCTATTTCACATATCTTATATATTGTTGTATGTATATCCATACCCGATTTGTAACTATGATTGTGTTTTTTTACTTACTCATAAGCTAAAATGTAATGTACTATTATTATTTGCCACTGTGTTTTTTTCCTTATTCATAAGCTATAATGTAATGTACTATTATTACTTTCCAAGTCATGGTAATGTACCTATGTATTTGTTATTCTATTCTGAAGTGTGGCGCTTTCCTCCCCGAGCCTCCACTGAAAATGGACATAAATCCAGTTGGACCAGCCCGGTCAACAAATGTAAAATAAAATAAATAAAAAATTCTGTAGTGGCAATAAGGTCAGGTTTGTTAGGTGTTATCTAGGCATGGAAGTCAGGGATTTTGGTTTGAATACTTTGCAAATTAATTGTGGTTAGGTTTAGAGATTTTTAGGGGCTAGGTAGGTTGGGAGACAAGGAGAGGGAACCTGAGTTGGGATGGATATCTCCACTTAATGATAGTTTGGAGGGTTTAAATAGGACAGGTATGCTTTATGGTGGTTCTATCATTTAGGGGAAGGATTTTTACTTTAAAGCTAAGAATGTCCTGCATTGTGTACAGGTTACAAGAAATGTTAGAGAAGGTACTGAGAGGTATGGTGTCAGTGAAGGTTGTGGATGTGGGTTTGTGGTAGATGGGGGGGGGGGGGTAGTTTCAGCTCATCACTGACATCCTGTCTTGCCTTATATAAGTGGTACATTTTGAGTTATCTCTGCTTAATATCAGAACTTTGGCCGGCTAACATCTACCTGAAATCAGCTGGATGTATAAGTGAATTTAAGTACACTTTTATCTACTCTTTTGCATATAGTACTGTATTATTTTATTTATTTCTGTTTTTCACTGAATATTAACGCAACTGAAGCTGTGGCTGTCACTCTACAGTCTGTGTGTGTCAGCCCTCCGGAGTAACATTTGTCAGTGTGAGATTCAATGACCGCCTCCCCACTTATGTCATCTAGTCATTCTCAGTCAGCCACAGACCACTGTCAGCCTCTCAAAATACCAAGTAACAAAAAAGGGAGCAAAATAGGACTGATAACAGAGGACCTACACTTGTAGCTTGGCCTTTGTGGTGAAGGTGGTTCCCAGTTCCAACTTCCTGGCCTGTCTCTAAGCCAGCTGGCTATCCACACCGGTGTATGGTAGGTTGCCCCTAACCTCCTGTGTTTGTCAACAACCAGAGAGGGGTATTGTGTCAACAGAGTACTTTTTAGAATTTCTGTGTAGCCATTGATAACAGTGGGGGTAGTTTCAGCTCATCACTGACATCCTGTCTTGCCTTATATAAGTGATACATTTTGAGTTATCTCTGCCTAATATCAGAGCTTTGGCCAGCTAACATCTACCTGAAATCAGCTGGATGTATAAGTGAATTTAAGTACACTTTTATCTGCTCTTTTGCATATAGTACTGCATTTAATTTATTTATTTGTGTTTTTCACTGAATATTAACTCAACTGAAGTTGTGGCTGTCTTTCTACAGTTAGTTCCCTACCCACCCTCCATGTTCTTGTTTTGGTATTAATGTTGGTGGCTTTGAAATTGCCCACCCCTCTTGTAGATTTGTATTTGGATACTCCTTCTGGGCCCATCTCATTTGCTCACTCAACTGAGTGCAGTGAGATCATATTCTGATTTCAGGCACTCCTACTGTGTACAAAGAGAACAGTTGGGAAGGACAACCCCTGTAGCCTCTTAATACTGCTCTGTTCCTTCCCTCAAAAAAAAAAATAAACAAATATATATATATATATATATATATATATATATATATATATATATATATATACATACACACATATATATATATATATATATATATATATATATATATATATATATATATATATCTTATTCATCTGCTCTTTACTGTAACTGTCTTAATTGCTCTTCTGTGTGCTGTTATCTATTCAGTTGCTCTTACTCAGCACTTATTACTGCTTGTTAGTAGCCTTCTAATTTACTGCCTTCTGCACTTTTAGTCATTTGTTAATTTATTTGCATTTATTTGAACTGTATTTGCCGTAGTGTTTACACACTCGGATCTGCTGGCCTGCACTCCAATTTGAATTGTATTTACTGCTGTTTTAACTGCTTTTCTGTAACAAAAAAAAAATTCTAAGCTTGTTTCCTGCCTTTCCTGTAACTAGTCAAGTCCAGATACAGACTTGCTGTATCCAGGACTGTTGGTAAGCTTCTGAGCCACTCAAGCCTTTCTGTGTTGGAGGGAAGCCTTCTAGCTTATCAGTGGGAGTGGTAAGCACTAGGTAGCCTATTTACCACAGGAAGATTGGGTTTTGGCCCTGAAATTGTAGTTCATTGGCCATTTGGGCAGTTTTTCCATCTCTTTCTACTTTGTAGTTAAAAGCCCATTTTGCGTTTCATCCCCACCTTTCCTATAACTAGTGTAATCCAGGTACAGATTTGCTGCATCCAGGACTGTTGGTAAGCTTGTTAGTCCCCCAAGCCCTTCGATGTTGGAGAGAAGCCTTCTAGCTTATCAGTGGGAGTGGTAAGCACTAGGTAACCTATCTACCACAGGAGAAGTGGTTTCTGGCCCAGAAATTATAGTTAATTGGCCGTTTGGGAAGCTTTTCCATCTCTTTCAACCTTCTGATTTAAAAGCCTGTGTTTGCACTTGTTTCCTGTCTTTCCTGTTACTAGTCTAGTCCAGGTACAATTTGCTTTATCCACGACTCTTTGTAAGCTTCTGAGCCCCCCAAGCCTTTCTGTGTTGGAGGGAAGCCTTCTAGATTATCAGTGGGAGTGGTAAGCATCAGGAAGCCTATCTACCACAAGAAGAGTGGTCCCTGGCCCGGAAATTGTAGCTATTGTGTGTTTGAGCAGTTTTTTTCCATCTCTTTCAACTTTCTGTTTTGAAAGCCGCACTTGTGCCTGTTTCCCGCCTTTCCTATAACTAGCCTATTCTGGTTACAGAGTAGCTGTATCCAGGATTGTTAGTAAGCTTCTGAGCCCCCAAGTCTTTCTGTGTTGGAGGAAAGCCTTCTAGCTTATCAGTAAGAGTGGTAAGCACTAGGTAGCCTATCCTACATGGGAAGAGTGAGTTTTGGCCAGAAATTGTAGTTTATATAGCCGTTTGGGCAGTTTTCCATATCTTTCAACCTGCTGGCTGAAAAGCCTACATTTGTACTTGTTCCCCACCTTTCCTGTAACTAGTCTAGTCCAGGTATAGATTTGCTGTATTCCAGGATTCTTTGTAAGCTTCTGAGCCCCCCCAAGCCTTTCTGTGTTGGAGGGAAGCCTTCTAGCTTATCAGTGGGAGTGGTAAGCATTAGGTAGCCTATCTACCACAAGAGGAGTGGTTCCTGGCCCAGAAATTGTAGCTATTGGCCGTTTGGGCAGTTTTTTTCCATCTCTTTCAATGTTCTGGTTTGAAAGCTGCACTTGTGCTTGTTTCCCACCTTTCCTGCATCTGGCCTAGTCCAGATACAGAGTTGCTGTATCCAGGACTCTTGGTAAGATTCTGAGCCCCACAAGCCTTTCTGTGATGGAGGAAAGCCTTCTAGCTTATCAGTGGGAGTGGTAAGCACTAGGTAGCCTGTCTGCATGAGAGGAGAGGTTCTTGGCCCAGAAATTGTAGTTTATTGACCATTTGGACAGTTTGTCCTTCTTTTTCAACTTTCTGGTTTAAAAGACCACATCTGTGCTTGTTTCCCATCTTTCATGTAACTAACCTACTGGGTAGCACTAGAAAGCCTTAAACTGATACAAGCCTTCTAGCTTAGGAGAGAGACTTTGGGGTGATTAAGTATCAGTTTTCTTGACTTTCTTGCTGTACTTAACTGTTTTCCGCCTAAACACAGATTTTCCAGCGTTTATTGTGATTTATAAGCTTGTTTTTTCACATATTGTACTTATCTGACTGCCTGCACTTTTAAAAAGTTGATTTTTGTTTAAATAATTTGTTTAACTGTTGTAGGCTACACATTAAAGTGTGATAGCCTTTTCTGATAGTTTGTAGTCGTTTAAAGCTGTTTTAAGTGTATTTTTACTGTTTTTGCCTTATCTTTTAAAAAAATAAACAAAAAAAAAAATCAAAAAACAAATCCTTGTTTCCCTGCCTTTCTAAGCTAGTATAGTCCAGTTTTCAGGCTAGTGCTGAATTCAAGGCTGTGATACTAGTTTCTGAGTTGCCCATACCTTACTTGGATAGAAGGAAGTTCTCTGTTAACCTGTGAGAGAGGGGAGCTTTGAGCAACCTAGCTGTCCTTGGAGGAGTGGTTCCAGCCCAGAAGTTAGTAGTTTATTGGCGATTTTGGGCTAATTTCTATCTCTTTCATTTCCCCACTATAAAAACCGCGTTTGCATGGTTTTGTGCACTGAGCAGTGCCGGTTAGCTACGGTTAAATTATTCCCGGCTTCACTAAGTCTCCTTTTCAGTTTTTCCCTTGAAACTAGTCTAACTCTTAACCTAAGCACTCAAAAAGCATCTTACAGCCCAGCACTTGCTCAGACCTAATAGCAAGCACTAATATACCCTGATACTGATTGCCCAGCAGGGCAAGGCTCTTTATTCACCCCTCACCAACCAAGCGACTAAACAGTTCACCCTACTATTCAGGCCTGACCAAAGGGCAACTTCAGGTGAACTCTCCAGTCCAGCTGGTGAATCTGGGTATCCTGAGGCAATGTTACAACTGCCTCATGTACACACACAACCCTCTCCTCCTACCACAAAACACTAACATATGCGAGAGATACAATTATACAGCCAAACTGGAAGCTAAGCTGTCTCCACCCAAGACTGGAACAGACAGTCAAGAGGAGAAGGTTAATACTTGCTCCACAACTCCAGCCGCACAGATACCTACTAAAACAGCACTGGCAAAAAATACACATAAATACACAAAATCACACTCGGAAGCTCTAGATAAAAACCTGCAAAAGCATCAGAGACCTCCAAAGCAGACACCTAAACAACCTGCACTTCCCATCACAAACCAGACAACACATAAAACACAAAATCAGTGTACCGCACAATCACAGCCCTTAAGGCGAAACATAGGTGACTCTATAGTCAGGCACACTGATGTCCCACTCACTAGGCTGGACAAGCAGAAGGTTATTGTTAGCTGTCTGTAGGGAGCCAGAATCCACCACATAACACAATCACTCAGGTCACTCCAGAACAAGTACAAATATGGGAGGGTGGCCTAATGGTTAAGGTGTTTGCCTTACAAACACAAGGTAAAGGGTTTGAATCTCACAGGGGATAATTGGCTAGGCTTAAAATGGCTCACAAGGGCAGTTAGCCTAGTGCTTATCTATGAAATCTATGAATCTATGAATCTATGACTCTGTCATTGTTCATGTTGGTGTGAATGACCTGAGATGTACCTCCCTGGACTACATGAAAAGAGACATGGAAGAGCTCTCTGATCATGTAGCCCAGGCTGGTATAACCCTGACCCTGAGTAGCATCCTGCCCTCACCAAGAATGATACCTCAGTATAAAGAAAAAATTATCAATTTCAACAATTGGCTAAGCTTCTGGTGTCATTCAAAGGGGATCCAGTGTCTGTCAGCCTGGGACGACATGCTTGACAAGCCGCATTGCTTTGCAGGAGGCAGCTTGCATCTGTCACCCCTAGGCATTCGAATACTGGCCATGGCTCTTGCTGCCCCCATAGTGCCTTTTTTAGGCAAGGCTCAAAAGTCAAACCCACCTCCATAAACAGCACAATTAACAAAAGACTGAGGGCTATGCTACTCAACGCCAGGAGTTTAAATCTCAAAATGCACGCGCTCGAAGCACTCCTCAGTATGGAGAATGTCAACATCTGTGCGGTAACTGAAACCTGGTTCAAGGCTCCAGAGAGCACCCCAGCACTACCGGGCTACAACTCATACCACACATTTCGGCCACAGAACACAGACCGAAACATAAAAGGAGGGGGTGTATCCATATTCATCAAGGATACCTAAACCTCCAGGTTAGTGGCACAGCATGACACCTCTGAGATCATCCATGTGCAACTAACATCAGGCAAATCTGCAATGCAAATTGTGGCCTGCTACAGATCACCCTCCATGACCCAGGATCACCACTCCACCTTTCTGGAGACACTGGAAAACATGAAGGTCCTACCAAACACCCTGATACTGGGCAATTTCAATTACCCTACCATTCACTGGGAAAATGACTCGAGTACAAATTCCCAGGCCCAGCACTTCCTGGAATTCAACTCAAACACCCTGGGTCAGCTGGTAAACTCCACTGCCAGAGGTGAAAACATATTGGACCTAGTCATCACCAACATGGGCGATAGGTGTTCCACACCGGAGGTCAACCCGTCGCTGGTTATATCAGACCATAAACTAATCACTCTGGATGTCCACACCCCACCACTACCCCCAACTAAGGAAACCACAGTAAAAAAACTTTTCTAAAGCAAACTTCACCTTATACTTAAGATAGAGGTGGTAAGTTTCACAGCCCACATGCTAAAGGATAACGCTGCCCAATATGCAGAAATCTTTACAAATGCACTCTATGAGCACCTACAAGGATTCATGGATCATGCCATCCTAGCAAAACCAAGACTCACTCCTCTAAGAGAAGGAAACCAGTTTGGTGGACCCCTGTAATAAACAGGCTATACAACAGAAGGAGGAAACTAGTTCAGAGAAAAAGCAAATCCCAAGAAGGAAAGACATCCCTGATCAGTATCAGTAAGAAACTGAGGTCCCTTATGAAATCATCCAAGGCTTACTTCAAAAGAAAGATAGCCAAGGATTTAAAAGATAACCACAAAGCCTTCTTTAGCTATGTTAAGAATCTAAGTGGTAACTCACAGATATGCATTGAACTAGTGCAAAATAGTACAAAATATACTGAGCCTACTGATATTGCCAACATCCTGGCAAATAGATTCAGTGCAAACTTTACCCCCTCTCACCTCCAAAAGGGCCCACAACAGTACCGGAAAAGTGTAGTGTCCCAAAAATCACAGACGCATTGGTGAAAACAGCCCTTTCAAAAGCCAAAAACACAGCGTCAGTAAGACCAGATGGTGCCCTAGGCTGCATTTTGCACGAACTACAGAATGAACTAACCCCCCCACCTAAACACGCTGTTCAACCTTAGCCTCTCCACAGGCTAAGTGACCATAGAATGGCACACAGCAACGGTTATTCCTCTCCACAAAGGAGGAGCCACAACTGACCCTGGTAACTATCGCCCCATAAGTCTGACTAGCCTGGTCTGCAAGGCTATGGAGCGCATCATCATGGAAATCATTAACAAAGACATTGGGAACCTCCAAACACTTGACCCAACCCAGTTCGGCTTTGTTAAGGGCAGATCATGCCTACTAAACTGAGACAGTCACCAATCATAGACAAGGGAAAGGTAGTTCACACAGCCTACCTTGACCTCGCCAAGGCTTTCGACACCATTCCCCACTCTGGTATTGCAGAAAAACTCACCAGCCTGAACATAAACCCCTACGTCACAAGATGGGTTGCCAACTGGCTTACAGACAGAACTCACATGGTAAGAATAGTGGGCTCCAGGTCCAACTCTAAACCAGTCACAAGTGGTGTCCCGCAAGGCTCGGTCCTGGGACCCCTACTGTTTGGCATATACTTCTCAGAAGTACAGGCAAACACAGGACTATGGCTAACCAAGTTCGCCGATGACTGCAAACTGGGAGCCATAATTGACTCTCCGGCTGATACAGGCATCCTCCAAAAGGGCCTTACTGAGATGGACACCTGGTGTCAAAGTCATGGCCTCAAGCTAAATGCCAAAAAATGCATAGTCATCCCATTTGGGAAAAACAAAACACCCACAAGTTACCACATAGGTGGCAGCCCCTTTAATACAGAAGAGGTAATAAGAGATCTGGGGACCCAGGTAGACAGTAATCTCTCCTTTGACAATCATATTGCTAAAGTAGTTAGGAAATCCTTCTATGTGGCCCATCTAATTACTAAAGAGTTCACATCTAGAAATAAAGAGGTTATAGTGTCCCTCTACTCGTCACTCATTAGACCCATCATAGAGTACAATGCCCCATTTGGGATATACCTCACAAGACACTTCCAACAGCTGGAAAGACCACAAAAGTACCTCACCAAGAGGATTACTGGTCACAAAAATATGTCCTGTGCAGCCTGACTGAAAAAACTCCGGCTGTACTTAGTGGCATATTGCTTGCTCAGAGGTGATCTCTGCCTGACTTACAAAGCCATGTCCAACTCAGAATTGATGGACATGTTTCACCTAAAGAAATCCAAGTCACTACGAGCCACACACGCTAGTTAGTTAAACCTCACCACAACAATAAACAGAACATGCTGGAGGGATAGATTCCTGTCACAGAGACTCCCCATGCTTTGGAACAAAATTCCAAACTATATCAGGCAGAGCCCCTCACTAACACTCTTCAAGAGAAACCTTGACGAGTGGATGGGTAACAGAAAATACACCCCTAGGATCACTTTGTTGGCTCTGCTTGACAGAGGATCAGTTAATTAATCAACGGGGTTTCAAAAGCTGACACACTCTGGCTAGGCTTATAAATGCCCTCGGGCAGATAGCCTAGTACCTACCTATGAACCTATATTATTAATTTGTAGTGGGGTAAGTTGAAGGAGGGTTAGGGGTAATAGGAGACTGAAGGGTGCTAGTTTAATTATGACTGGGATATTGTTAATGAAGGATGGTGATAGGCTGAGGGCTAACAAGGGGTGGAGTTATGGTGAGAATATATGTAATTGGAATGGGGGTGGGTGGGAATGGGGGAAGGGTAGAGGAGCGGAGTGAGCCCGGAACACAACACTACAGTCTAGGTTCAGGCCTTACCTTGCATATGCATCAGCTGACACAGCATTAGTTCAGGGCTGACTCTCAGTGATGCAAGCAGTACACAGCCAATAAATGTATAGGTAAAGGTTGTATGAGTTGCCTGGCATCAATTTTAATATATATATATATATATATATATATATATATATATATATATATATATATATGTGTGTGAGTAGGAGGAAGGTGTTAGACCCCAGGTGTTCAGTGAACATGCTATGCATTGTCTCTTAGCCAAAGCAATGGCATACTGAGCCCGCCTATGTCTACCTATGGGGACAGCAGCTGGGGTTTCCTCCTCTGTGTCCTCCATTGACTGTGACTGTGGTGACCTAGGCATTGGTGTAGGGGGTGTGTGCCCATTACCCTTCCTGATTGTGCTGCAGCTGTTTTTGCAGGATCAGATTGTGCAGCATAGCACAAACTGTGACAATGTGTGTACATTTGTTTTGACTATACTCAAGGCTCCACCAGATATATCTGGGCACCAGAACTGTGACTTCAGAAGCCCAAACACATGCTCTATGATGTTCCTAGTTGGTTCATGTGCCTCATTATGGCACTCTTCCGTGGGTTTGTGTGCATTTTGATGACATCATCCACAGCTTCAGGCTGTAGCCAGCATTCCCCAGTAAATGGCCTGGTGGAATGTACCCCCAGAAAACATCTGGTGCAACTGTGATGTGTGCCAGATATGGGAGTTGTGATAACTGCCAGGTTTGCTAGCACACACAGTCAAGATAATCCCCTGGGCATTGCACATGACATGACAGTTGATAGAATGGAATCCCTTGTGGTTAATGTAGATTCTACCCTGCTCACTATGTGGTGCCTTTATGTATACATGAGTGCAATCTATGGCACCCAATACTTCAGGGTAGTGCATTACATAATAGAAGTGTTGCCTATTTCTGGTTCTCTCCTCAGCAGTGAGGAAAAATATATGTGTTCACTGGCATGTATAAGCATAGCATCTAGAAACTAGTGAAGTAGCCTGGATGCTGATGTCTGTGACACCCCCATCATGTCCCCAGTTGGTCTTTGAAAAGCACCTATAGCTAATATTCTTAGGGCTGCACATACCTTGGTTTCCACTGGGATGGGTTGCATTTGGTTGGCTCTGTCTCTGAGTTGAGGCTGGCAGAGCTCACATAGTTCTTGTAATGTATCCCTGTCCATCCTGTAGTGCTCTACAATCTCTAGATCATGTAGCACATGGTAGGTCACCCTAAGCCTGAACACTCTCCTCCTTCACAGCCTAGGCCTGTTGTCATCAGCACCAGCAACATTAACTTCAGCCTCGAGCACATACAGATGTAGAATAGCTGCAGCAGCCCATAAAATTATGTCAGTTAAAAGATACAAGTTTCTACTCCAATGTTGTTGAAGTATCAATGGAAAATCAGACTTTAGGCTGTATATATATATATACTTTATACATTTCCTTGATTAGGACCACCATCTGATATTGGTTGCTTTAAATGACAATCACCTGCTTAGGGTATAATTGACAGGATTTAGAGCTCATGCTGCAGTACACAGTGTTGTGCTCTGTGCACCGATGTGCAGAAGAGTGCAGCTATGCATATTGATAGCAAATCCTATAAAACATTTAATAATATCATTCCTATTGCCCTGATACATACAGAATACACTAATTACAGATAAGTGCACTTAATTTTTATGATCTACAATGCTAGCACAGTATGATTAAAAGTCGGTGTAGCCTGTATTTGAACCCCAGGCTATCTGCACCCTAGTTTAACACCTAAGAGTCATTGTCACAGGACTAGAGGGGATTAGTTGAGCTCAACCCCTTTTAGTGGGTTTGCACAATGCTCAGAAGTTCTTATCCATGGAAAACACACACCATGTAGGAGCTTAATAGGAGTATACAGCCCTACATGTTCCCTGCTTTTTGTGATTCAACAAATCCACTCATTTTTTACATAATTTACATAATAACCATGCTAACAGCCTTGAAACTACATGGATAGTAGCCGTGTAAGCTGGGCATGGCTTTAAAGATACAATGCAGGGCATTATTATAAATGTTGTGACAATATACCATGCCAAACCTTTTATTTACATTTGTATTATTCTTTTTAAAACATTTGGAGCGTAGTGGTGCACTTTACAAATTTGTGCTCAAATAAAAATTGTAATATTTATAGTGATTTCACATATATTCCAGATCCTTTTTATATCCTCAGCTGGTAAATACCTGTTTTACCTTTTTATGGGAATTCTATGTATATTTCAGGACTACTCAATGCCCTTGCTACTGTGTAAGCTCCTTTATACATAAAATTTTCATGTACACTTCCAACAGGGACATGGGGCCTACACAGTTATGTGTAGGGTTGTTGGATCGCTGTGCCATATTGGTTTGCTTCATTAGCAAGAAATTCAGCTGCTTATGCTGAAATTTGCATGCCATGAAACATTCCGTTGATGCACATGAATGAGCATGATTGTGCACCCCTACACAGCGTTTACTGAATCTAAAACCCGCTGCGACCATGTTCACATCGCATTGCAATGCAAACATGAAAAAAATGACCATGTAAGCTTTATTGAATTTGCACCGCTTGTCTTGTTTATTTATGGTAAACTGAAATTCTATCTGTGTGTGACTGGGTAACATGCTAGATGAGATGTGGTCTCTGATAGATATGGAGATACTATCAGTTTACATTAGGCTTGAAAGAATGCTTGGCACAAAACCCAGGTTTGGAGAGAGTGCTTTCTGTACACTTAAAACAAGTTTTTTTTACTACACATACATGGACATGTTCCAGATGCAGGAGTGTCTCATGATCTGGCAATTTATTATTCAGACTCCTGGTACTAAGAAGAGCCACTTTAATGTGATCTAATTTAGGATTAGATGAATTTGTTAAGTTGCAATTTCTATTTGATGGACTCTGCCTAAAAAAACACTATGGGAGTAGCAATGGCTTTTGCTAGTATGCAGAAACACTTTAATGAGCGATGAAGGACATCACTTGCAAAACAATTAGCATTATCGCTCATCACATCCTAGGCTGATACATACTGAAATCCCCTGTACCAACGCCAGCTATTAAGCCAACTGTTAAAGCCAGTTATCTGCTCTTTATACCTAGGCACCATTCTTGCTGAAGGAAAGGTTTTACTCAGGACAATAGTCTTACCTGCATTTGTCACATGCATAGAAAGTTCCAGTATGTCTCTCAACATGTCCCTCAAGATTCTGCACCCCAGGTTATTCACTCGCATATGGACCACTTCCATATCATAGCCATAGCTTGCCTCAGAAAAAGGTCATGAGGATCCTTACAATGTCTGTGATCCTGGCACCTGAAAGGCAGCTGTCTTGTCTGCTGAGTAGGGAATCAATATACCTAACACCAATTATTAAAATATTTTTTGTCACAAGGTAGTTTATGAATACTTGACTGGAACAAATTATCTGTTGGTGACTTATTGATGTAGAGGTACTTCTCCTGAGATCTTTTCTTGCAACTTCTAGGAGACAATGATTGCACCTAGTTTGCATTTGTCTGCACTTTATGACATTTTTGTGTGCTCTGTCTGAGAATGTGGCAGTGGCTGAGGCAAGGGTGTGAGTTCTTGATCTTGTGAGGGATGCCTCCATATTAGCTGGGCATTTGGACCTCTGACAGACAGTTTTCTATGTTAAGGAAGAGTTCATTATCAGCGAGCATAAGGCAGTTACTATCCTGCCTTAGTATTGCAAGTAACTGGAGACTGGTGACGGAAGGGCAACAAGTGCTGGCCTTCCATATAGTTCAAGGCTTTGAGTTTTAGCTGGATAAGTGCACAGAGAAGCTGAGTGGTCTGGCTGTGGAAGTACTAGTAGGATATTATCAGTGATGTATATAAAATAACATGCAATGCTCTGATGTTCACATGGCAACTAGAAGCAAACCAGAGCAGCCAAATGAAAATAAGTGCTAGTTAATACTGTTCTGGGTGCAAGCCAGGCAACACATGATGTTTTGGGAGTTCATATTCAAGAGAAAAAATGAAAATGTTTTCAGTAGCAACTATTCCGTTACAACTATGGTACAACTGCACAGAGTGTACCTTAGTGTAGAGCCATGAAATGCATAACAATTAAGCAAAATAAAGGAAACAATCAGAAAACAGCTGTAAGAGAGCCAATGGTGCTCAAAGACTCAGAAATTGGCAGCAATTAGTATTCTCTCACAAGAATAACTCCCACAATTTCCAAGGTAGCCCTCAACACCTGATTCAGCAAGCTGTTATCTATGAAAAAAATGCTCTTTCAGTTAAAGTACTCTCAAAGGAGCTTCAGTAGTTTAAAACTGCTAAAGTACATCAAGTGGAATTTTTTGACGACTTTTTGCACTCCTGTTTCATCATACAGTTTTTCTACCAAGTGCCACACATCCATTGCTAGGCCTACTAGATTCACTATTCTCCCTGGACATTCTCCAGTACAACTAGAGTGGTCACAAAACCTAAGGGCATTAAATTTGGAATAATGGTTAAGGTGTTCACTTTACAAACACAGTGTGTAGGGTTTGATTCTCGCATGGGCTAATTTTTTAAGCAGAAATGGTCTACAAAGGAAGTTAATCTAGTACTTATCTATGAATCCCTTGCCTTCAGCTAGAGAGTTCATTTTTCTTAGTTCCTACCCCATTGATCTCCCTCCCAGGGCAGTATCTAGGATGACATCTGTGGGTCGAGTATGCAAGGGAGATGTGCAGGCTATCACCCCTCCTCCAAGGCAGCTCTGCCATGTCCACCAGTCCTCCCCCTCTTTGGACCATACCTCCTCATTGCAGTTTCTCCAGCTTTCACCAAGGGTCACCACAGGGAACACCCATGTAATTGCCCACTCTCCTTGCCACTCTCTCAGTTGCCAAAGATGCTAGTCGAACACAGATCAGCTGGGTGGTAGTCAGAGCTTTATCCTTCAATGTCACTGGAGTGGCTAAAAGTGCAATAGAGTCTTACTAATTTGGTATAGAAGGGATTCTGGAAAATCATTGAGTCAGGTAGAAAATGCCTTCATAGGATCATAGCAGATTACTAGGCTATCGACCTGGAGGTTATTTTAACCCTAGCCATTTCATCCTAATGTAATACCGTAGAAATGCTCGTCAATAACCAAGATTGCACTTAGCGATGACTGCCCATGTCCAAGAGGGTTGTAGGCACTATCCCCGGTAAGAATTTATTGTGCTTGATCCACTTGTCCAGGTTCCTCTTGAACAGTGTCATAGAGGTGCTCTATTTCACATGAGTTGGTAGCCTGTTCCAAAGATGCAGCAGTCACTGGGAGATAAATCTGTCCCTCCAGCATGTCCTGTTTAAGTCACATGTCATATTTAGGTCCCTGGAATAGGTAGCCCTAGTCCTGTTTCATTTATGGATATGCAGCAAGTTCATTAGTTTTGGCTCTTGGATTGCTCTATAGGCCAGTCATAAGTCTCCCCTAAGAAGTCTATGTGATATGGAGTATAGTGATAGGGACTTTAGTCAGTCTGTGTAAGGCACATGCTGGAGCCCTTTGTTCTTCTTTGTTAGAAACCTCTGAGGTCTCTGCAATTGCTGCAGGTGCATTGTACGGTACATGCAGACTAGGGCATTATACTCAATAATGGGCCAGATAAGTACCAAGTTATAAACTCTTTTGGTCTTGAAGTGATGCCTTTACTAATCAAGTGTGCTGTGTAGAAAGCTTTCCTTTCGACAATAGACACATGGTGGTCGAACTTAAGGCCACAGTCAACTTGTGATCCGAGATCCCTTACCTCTTTGTGGGTACTTAGGGTACTGTTGTCAATTTGATAGTGTAAAGGGACATTGTTTGTGCTGAAGGGAATGATGATGCATTTCTTTGCATTCATTTTGAGACCATGAGTAATATACCTGTCGTTGGTCTGCGTGAGATCCTCCTGGAGTATACTGACATAATTTGAGGATTCAATGATTGCACCTAGTTTGCAGTTGTCTGCAAACTTGGTCAGCCACAACCCCTTTGTTTTGACCTGAACTTCTGAGAAGTATATATCAAACAGTAGGGGGCCCAGCACTGATCCCTGTGGCACCCCATTATTAACAGGTCTGCTGGTTGATGTGGAGTCACCCAGTTTGATAGTGTGTGTCTGGTTTGTGAGCCAGTTGGCAACCCATCTTACAACAAAGGGTTTACATTCAGTTTGCTAAATTTATCAGTAATGCCTGAATGTGGGATTGTTTTGAAAGCCTTTGCCAGGTCAATGTATAATGTGTGCACAGATTTGCCCTTGTCAATGGCCCAGATCACATTTTCAAAGAAATCCACTAGATTTAACAGGCATAATCTGCCTTTGGCAAAGCCGAATTGCATAGGATCCAGGGTTTGGAAGTCACCTATGTCTTTATTTATGAGGTCCATAATGATACATTCCATGGCCTTACAGATGAGGCTGGTCAGGCTTATGGTTCTGTAATTCCCAACGTCTGTTGCTAGGCCAGCTTTGTGGAGTGGAATAACTGTTGCTGTTCTCCATTCCACAGGAGTAAAGCCTGTGGTTAGGCTATGATTGAAAAGGGTACTTAGTGGTGATGCCATTTCATGTTTTAGCTTGTTTAGAAGACAGCCTGGGATGTTGTCTGGTCCCACAGAGGTTGTGTTTTTTGCCTTGTACAAGTCTTTGTGGACCTGCTCTTCAGATATGTAGGGTGGGGGAAGAGTTTGGTAGAAGAATTGTGATAAGTTAGTAGGGGATAAGGGAGTGAAATATTCACCAAACCAATCCGCTAGCAGGTTTGCTATCTCTGTGGGATCAGTGTGTGTGATACCGTTGACCAATAGTTATGCACTTGCTTAGGTCCTATCTTTTAGGCTACATACATAGCTATAAAAGGCCTTATGGTTATCCTTGGCTGAACTTGCTAAGTTTCTCTCAAAGAACCCCTTGGAGGATTTGACAAGTTATCTTATTTGTCTGTTGATGCTGAGGAGGGTGCTTTTCCACTGTTGCCTTTATTTTCTTGGACAGCAACTTTTTGGGATTTATTGTAAAGTTTGTTGAAGCTGGATGTCCACCATGGCAGCTTGTTTTTACTTGGGGCTCTGGCTTTGATTCTTTCTGATACAGCCGACTTTATACACATATGCAAGTGATTGTTCAGGGCTTTAGTGTAAGCTTCAGCATAGTTACCACTTCCAGCTTGGGGTGGGGCTTGGAATTCATTTATATCTTCACCTAGGAGGATATAGTTTGCCTTGTTGAATTTTTTTAGTCTGATTTCACCCTTTAAGAGTTCTGGTGTTAGTGCCAGCTTGAAGGTGATTGATTTGTGGTCAGTTTTAACTAATAAGGATCAGACAGTTAAGGCAGTGAATCTGTTTGACATGTTGGTGAGGACCATATCTAGAATATTTGTTCCTCTTGTCGAGGTATGGACAATTTGTTCCAGGGCATTTGAATTAACAGAGTCAAGGAACTGTTGCTCTAATGAGTTGGGGCTAGTGTAAGTTTCCCAGTTGATGGTGCGATAATTGAAATCCCCCAAAACCAGTGTGTTCGGTAAAATTTGGATTGTCTCCAGTTTGGTCAAGTAGGCTTCATGGGTGTTGTAACCCATGGTGGAGGATCAGTAACTGGCTATGACTTGAATGTGGGTCTTACACATGGTACCCTGGACTTGGAGTAACTCCATGGAGTTGTCCACTCTAACTAGATGGGAGGTGAATTTATCTCTAATATAGATTGAAACACCACCTCAATTGGTTTTCACATGTTCATTTTGCAGTCTAAAGATGTGGAAGGCATTGTAGCCTTGCAAGGCCAGGGTACTATCTGAGGCCTTGAACCAGGTTTCTGTGACTGCACAAACATTTACATCTTCTAGTGTTAGAAGTGCTTCCAGTGAGTGCAGTTTTTGGTTTAAGCTCCTAGCATTTAATAGCATGAACCGTATTTTGTTCTGATTGGTTAATTTCACATTGGTAATGTTGTTTTTGAGACCTTCCTAAAAAAGGCACTATGGGGGAGGCAAGAGCCTCTGCCAGCAGTCAAAAGCCTAAGTGTGCCAAATGCAAATTGTCTCTGGCAAAACAGCAAAGAAGCTCTAAAGAATGTTTTAAACAACTAACAGATCAGTTATTTAAATACTGCTTGGCAGAAAAACTAGAACAAGCAGTACATATAGCTTTAAAGCAGTGAAAAATACCAGTAAATACTTAACAAACAGTGAAGTAGCAAAAAGAGCTTTGTAAATAGTGAAAACAGCAATAAAATCTGATTTAACAGGCACAGTAATGAAGACTTTTGCAGTACAACAGGATAAGTTTAGTACACAGTAAATAATTACAGTATAAAAGTATGCAACAGGCAAAAAAAGTGCAGTAAATAGTGTAAAATAGCAAAAAAAAAAAAACAGGTAACATGTTTTTTGGCAGCTCAGAAGCCTCTAGTCATCGGGTGTCTCAGCTCAGAGTTGTGGCTAATATCCCACCACAGTTTAGCTCTGTACAAACGGTCAGAATCCTGCTCAAATGCAGGGCCTAAATACCAGAAGTTAAAAACTTGAAAAAAAACTTTAAAAAGATTCAAAAGCACCAGTAAGGATGCTTATTCCAAGCCCTAGACCGGTCTCCCTTTACCAGACAAGTCTCAATGAGCATAGTCTTCTCACTAAAGTGTAGATAGGCCCCTTCCAATCTCAGATGACCTAGAAAATATGCTCAGAACAAACAAACCACTACAAACAGACCCAGAAGCTGCAAGCCTGTATCTGGACTATACTACATCTACTAGCTATGCTAGTTTCAGTAGGAAACACTAAATAATGTTTAACACAGCAGAAAATAGCAGTGAGACACTAACAAAACATTTACAAGAGTAGAGAATCAGTAATGGGGCTCTAAAGAATGTTTTAAATAGCTAATAGATGAGTTAGTTAAGCACTGCTTGGTGAGATAACCAGAACAAGCAGAAAAGATATCTTTAAAACAGTGAAAATACTAGTAAATACGTAACAGTGAAAATAGCAAAAAGAGCTTTGTAAGCAGTGAAAACAGCAATAAAATTCAATTTAACAGGCACATAAATAAATACAGTATGAAAGTAGGTAGCAGGCAATAAAACAAGTGCAGTAAATAGTATAAAATAGCAAAAAACAGGCAACTTGTGCTTTTTGGAAGCTCAGAAGCCTCTAGTCATCTGGTATCTCAGCTCAGAGTTGTGGCTGGTAGCCCACCTCAGTTCAGCTCCGTACAAATAATACAGTAATCTTCTTTGAGAATGTCACAAAGGCTGTTGACAGTGGTCCTGTTGTTCACACAACATATTTTGACCTAGCCAAAGTGGATGACCCCTCATGAAGGCATTGTGAGTTAGATAAATGTTTAAAATATAGATCTTTATGTGGTAGGATGTGTAGCAAACTGGCTAAAGGACAGACCCCACATATTTTGCATGGCAGATGTCTCATATAAAAGTATGATGATAACCAGTAGAACCCCCCCCCCATGGATCTGTACTGAGGACCCCCCCACACTACTTTTCAGCATTTACTTTTCTGATCTCCAAACTAAAAACTAGGATCTCTGGTTAAGTTTGCAGATGACTGCAGATTGGGTATTATTGTCAAGATCCCCTCTGACACCTGCATCTTTTAGAAAGAACTTACCCTAGTTAATACCTGGTGTACTGAAACTGAACCCAGATTAAACATGAAAAAGTGTGGTATTATTTCATTAAGCAAGTAACCCCCTATCCTCAACATATAGTACAGACAATAATCCATTGCTGAATAAAAATATAGTTAGGGACCTGGGTTCCTAGGGTGGCAGTTCTCTCTTCTTCAATCATCATGTGGCAAATATAGTCATGCAAGCCTTCTACTTAGCACAACTATTAGCCAATGGTATATCATCCAGATCTAAAGATGCAATTATTCCTTTATATTCAACACTGATTAATTCAGTTATAGAGTACAATGCCCCCTTTGAGATGTACCTTACTTGACATAGCAAATAACTAGAGAAGTCTCAAAAGTTCCTAGCTATGTAGATGTAGACCTAGAGCTACAAAGAGGAGCTAGATGCTGTAGCCCTGTATTTACTATCTTATAGACTCTTGAAGGGTAGTGTGTGTCTTGGCTACTCTACCACTAGACACTCTGCTGTCCTTGGTCTCCTATATATCCACAAGTCTAATATCTTACAAAATACCAGAACCAGGGGCCTAAACTTCACCCACTGACAAATAGAACATAATGGAGAGATTTGTCACCTAGCACCTCCCTCTTCTGTGGAATACACTTCTTCCACAGGTTAAGCAATGTGGTTGAATATCTTCTCTCAGACTGAACCTGGATGACTAGTTGGATACTCTGAAATTTACCCAGGGACTAACCGTCCTTTCCCTCCTTGAGAAAGGAAGTAAAACCAGAGAGTAGGTATTAGCAAGGTGTATATGATTATTTGAATAAAATAGCCTCAAAACTCCTATGAGTCATATGAGTCCTAATAATAGGCAGGATTTTCTCTTGATGAAGCCAAATTGTTGAGGGTACAGCCTAATGAGATTCTTGATATCATAATTTATGATAAACTCCTTAGCTTTACAAATCAGTCCCATAAGGCTGACGTGTCTATTACCATGGTAGGCCACCCTTGTGAAGGGGCATCACCACTGCAGTGTACTGTAATTCAGGAACATATCCTGTGGTTAAGCTTACATTAAACAATTTGAGAAGAGTTTTAGGTAGGGCATGTTTAGTGCTGTTTATTAAACATCCAGGTAAGTTATCAGATACTATGGAGGAAGTATTTTTGGTCTTTGACAGCACCTTCAGAACATGTTCTTTGGTGATAATAGGGGTGTAAAGGATTCTGGGAAATGTAAGCTGAGGCATATGTTTCAGGGGTTAAGTTTACCCTACACATGTTTGCTAGTATATTGGCGATGTCTGTTGAGTAGTGGGTGGTCCTGCTTAGAGCAAGTTCTGAACATTCTGAGTATTGTTCCTTAGTATCCTAATGTAACTAAAGAAGGACTGGCAGTTATTCTTAGCTTCAGAAGCTAGCCTATGTTCATGGGTTGCTTTACTAGTCCTAAAAGTATTATTTAATTGCCCCTTGTAATCTCTTTTTTATTAATCCCTGTAATGAAGAGTTTTACATCTGTAATTTAGAGTCTTGTTTTAAAGTTTATTATGTTGGTGGACCACTAGGGCAGTTTGTTTTTTGACTTTCTCTTTGCATTTTGCTGTAGCTGGGAGTGCTAATTCAATGCATTTGCCAAAGAAGATGTAGAACTCCTTTGGGAAGCTAACTGTTAAGTCAGTCTGAGCTGGTACTGTCAGAGGTAAATTTTGAGATTTTGTCATATAATTGTATGAGGTTTGCCCATTTTAAATCCCACATTCAGAGATGTTGTTTTTTAGGGTTTTGAAGATTTTGAAGGCAAATGCCATATGTTTATGGGCTGATTTGACTAGGGACTTGTTCCATAGGCTCGCAGCTGAATACTAGGCTACTGCACCAAAAGGATCGTTATAAGCCTAGCCAATAATCCAAGGTCAGACTCAAACTCTGTATCTTCTGTCTACATTGTGACAACAACCATTATTCTAAACCTACCATAATAGTTAGTTTAAGTCTTCCATCATTAGATATTCTTAGGTATATACTAGGCTTGTTGCAATTCCAGGCCATTTTTAGCTTAGCTACTTTCTCATGAAGGGTGAGAATCAAACCCTGTATCTTCTGTCTGTGAGGTAAATAAATTAACCATTAAGCCAAGCACAAACTAGGAAGATGCTACGCAATCAGTGTGTAGACTATTATAAATCTAGCCAATAAACAGAGGTCAGAATCAAACCTTGTTCCCAGTATCCATCCATTCCTAGTATCTATCTTTCTATCTATCTGTCTATGTATCTATCTTTATCCGTCATGTCTATATATCTGAAGTCAAAGTCACATGTGAAGTACTATGTCGTGCATAATAACTGAACATCAGCTTTGTTATCAATGGATAGTGTGGTTCAGGAATGAATAATAGCAGCTGCTAAAAGGGTAGCAAAGGGTAGGCAAGCAACCAAAGCACAAAATAAAATGAAATAAATAAACTGATAAGCATCTTTAATTATAATACAATTCATGGCATTTTGAGGTCGTAGCATAGTATGAGGGGGTACTGCAAAGTTATAAGCCCGACCAAGAAGGGAATGGCATGCAGCCATGAAACTTACAAGTTATTCAACATATTCTCCCCAAGTTCAACACATTTGACACACCATGTCTGAAGTTTCCTTTACCCTGCCATAAAAAGTCTGAAGTCTGGTCACTGAAATACTGCTCTGCTGCTGCAAACACCTCTGAATCATTCGAAAATTGCCACCCTTTCTAACTCTTAAGCTTTGGAAAAAGGAAATATTCAGATGGAGCAAGATCTGGTGAGTAAGGTGGATGGTCTATGCACTCAAATCCCAATTTCATCAAAACATCCATTGTTTTGCCAGTCTTGTGAACAGGTGCATTGTCTTGTAAAAAGAGAACTCCTTTCAGCAGATACCCTCTCCTTTTTTCTTTTAATGCCTCCTTTAATTGGCACAACAAGTTACAGCAGTATTCTGCATTAACTGTTTGGCCCCTTGGAAGATAGTCAGTCATTGCAACACCTGCCTGATCCCAAAGCGCTGTGGCCATGACCTTTCCTGCTAACTTTTGGGTCTTGATCTTCTTTGGCCTTGGTGAACCTGAGTGCCACCATTGCATGTACTGTTGTTTTGTCTCAGGATCATAGTGATGTAACCATGTTTTATCAGCAGTAACTAGTCATTCCAAATAGCTGTCACCTGCTCAACAAAAATGCCACAAAATCAACCTTGAAGTGTGCACTCAATGTCTTTTCTCATTGGCATTCAAAAATGTTGGCACCCACTTGGCTGACAGCTTCTGCATACCCAGCTGCTCATGGATTATAACCCAACACATTCCCAGGATATCTTTAGTGTCTCAGCAATTGTTTTAGCCAGTAGTCACTGATCTACCAAAATCAGGTCATGGACATGGTCAGCAATTCCAGGAGCTGACACCGTTTGAGGTCTCCCAGACCTTGCTGCATCTTTTGTCTTGAAATCTCCACACTGAAAGTTTGCACACCACTTCTTCACAGTTGGGTAAGAAGGGCACTTGTCACTCAATGTTTGCATCATACATCCATGGACTTCCTTTGGAGTTTTCTTCTGCAGGAATAGGAACTTCATGACAGCTCAGAGTTCCACACTTGAAAATTCTACACTTTTCGTTGACATGGTTCAATTAATGATCTGAAAAAATGTCAAAACATAGTATTCCAATTCTGCAAATTGGTTCTTTACAAGATGAAATAGTCCACTTTTCAGCTACAGAGGCAAAATAATGCTCAGAATTTAGAAAGTTGGTCAGGCTTAAAATGTTTCAGCACCCCCCCCCCCATATATGTTAGCCTTTCATCGTGTACCACAAATAAAGATCTATCTCTAACTGTAGTGCAGGCAACCCAGGTTTGATTAGCAACTCAGGCATCTGAGACACTGGCAAGGAGGGACAAGCATGCCTATCTCTGAGGGAGGATATATGTCTAGGTACTCCCTGAAGGAGGCATGATCCATAGAGTGGAGAAACCTGCAGATGGAATAGATGAATGCAGGGATGGTGGTGAAAAAAAACGAGGACAGGTCATTAAGTAAAAAAAATGTAATAGAAGCAGCCACTGGCATGAACACCCAGGATGCTGTTAAGAACCATTCTAACCCCAGCCCTCAGTCAAAGAAGTCTGGGGGTAGAAGGAGGATCAGGTAGACCTGGTGATGAATGGGGGACACTGGGACAGCCAGAAAGTATGAAGCAAAAAGAGAAAACAAATGATGTAAAATTAATAATACATCCATAAGTTTACACAGGAAGAAAATGGACAGGACAAGGTCTGTTATGCTTCTCTACAGTATACAACTGATAGCCTGCTGTATAAAACTGATTGGCATATAAGTACACTTTTTATTTATTGTTTATTCTGTCAGTTAACCAGCTAGGTGGTCTTGTCTGGGGGCCCACTTTATACATGACCTGAGTATGGAGTGCAAAGCAGTACAAGCAATGCATTAGCAGTGTGAGGTAAAACAACTATTTAATAAATGTCATTTGAAATTTTGTCCTTAAGCACAACATGAAAAATGTTCATTTCTAGTGAAGTCAAAATATATAAATAATGTGAAACCTCTTCTAAGACACATTAGTGTGTGGTTATTAAAGGTACTCAAATGAGAATCTGCTTATGAAACACATCTGTATAATAGATAGCTACACTGTAGGCAAGTAAGGAAAAACACAGAATGTAGTCAAGGCAGGTAAGATTAGACAGAAAAGGAAGATGGGAATCAATGTTTTTTATTAACATATTTAAATTTACATATCTGCAGGTTTACTGTTCAACATAACTTTAGAAGTGATGGGATGACAGAGATGGTTTGTTTAGTTAGAAACTCGCTAATAATAGCTTATTGAGTTTCTAATGGCTATCCCTTGTCCAAAGTACAGTTGCATTTGTAGGAGTCTTTTATGTGGTTAAAGTTTTTTTTAATTAAAAACTTATAGTCAGTGATTCAGATTATGTCTAGGTGAAGGTCTTGCCATTTGGTAGGTACAATTTTGCTAAAACTTCTTGCATCTAATCAAGACTGAAGGGGGCTAATTAGTGTGAAAGTGTGTTTGTCTTAGCTCCATGTTGAGTAGAGGAAGGTCTTTATTTGCAACCTTGCTTTTGAGGGAAGGGTAGTAAATAATGTTCATTTAGAATTTTAAAGGTAAGACAATATAATAAGAGAGTTGTGATGGGGAGACATTTAGCTTTCTGGAGTGTGACACAGCAGTGTTCAAGTCTAATGGCCAGCATTATGAATCTCCAGATGGAATTTAGGGATGTTTGAATTCGATTGGTGTTATGAGATGGGTTGAGTGAGATTAAGTGTATATTCCAATGTAGGTATTAGAACGTTTTTTGTTATTGCTTATCTGGTACCTAAGGTGAGCTAGTTGGAGATAGAATATATGACTTTAAGTTGATAAAATTACTTTTTACACGGTGTTCTGAGTGTATGTCTTCTGTAGGAAAGAGATTGGTCAGTTCAACTGTAAAACCCAAATATTAATATTTTTTGACAGCGCTAAAGATAGAATAGAAAAAAAGGGGAGAGTTTTGGCATTCTTGATACAGCGATTATTTTCCAGAGAGAGTGAGTTAACTTCTTCTTGTAGTAAGTTTGCTAACACAGGAGTAGTTGGATCTGTCCTTTCAAGTATTATATAATTGCTATAAATCGTAATATTAATGGAAGGTATAACTGAGCTAATGTCATTTACAAAAAATGGAAAGTAAGACAGAGCCAAGGTCTGAACTTTGTCAAACACCTGCTGTAAAGTATCCCTCAGAAATAAATATATTGCTTTGGCATTGAATGTTCTTTTGTTTAATTAATTCTTGAACAATGTTATTACAGTGGGTCCAAATCTGAGCATTTTTAAATTATTTAGAAGGATGTTGTGATTTACATAATCAAATGTTCTGATAAGGTCTGTAAAGCTAGACCCAGAAATATGTCCCTTTTCCATTGCTGTAATGGCTTTTGTCTGTTATGAAGTAAATTGCTGGAAGAGATTTTTATCTATTTCTAAAGTCTTGCTGGGAGTCCATAATGAGTCCATAAGGACTCCATGAGGAGTTTTTGAATCTGGGTATACAGTAATTTTTCATTTTCTTTCTGCTTGGCCATACCAGAGAGATGGAGCAGAAATCTGAGGTAGTTGAGGAAGAGGATTTCTTGGGAAATGGACTTATTAGGGAATGTTTGAACTGATATAGGATCAGTCAAATTATTAATGATGTTATAAATATTGGTTAAGATAAGAATTTTGAGAATGGTTTGGCCCAGAGCTGTAGGAATGAAAGGTTTATGCTGTTATGTCTGGGGTTGTCCTTTCTGTCCAGTTTATCATGTTGCTTTTCTTACTTCTCTTGCTGTTATATCCACAAAGTTGAAGGTTAATGCTAATCTGAGTAAGGCGCGGGAGCTAAGAGTGTCAGGGTATGCAAATTGCATCTTCATCTCCATGAATAAGCTTAACAAATAAGCTCTGTGCGTAAATAAACAACATAATGAGTTAAGCAAAGAAATCAAAAGAAAACACAACGTACAAACTGCACAGCAAAAAAAAGTAACTAAAACCTCTCAAAGAGAACTGGGGTTAGAAGGATAAGGAAGTGTTATGAGCCATGGTGATACACTTGTTTAAACAAAAGTCAACTGCTGCATATTTAAACATTGCAAATAAGAAATGTGTCAAAGTCAATGCCCAATTTCCCCATTTTGATGAGCTCTTACAAAAATATTATGCAACCAAATGCTAAAAATGAAGGAGAAGCAACAAACCACATATAGACCCACACAGCCAGCTCTGCAGAACTGATAAAGAAAGCATCGTATTTCTGGAACTAAACTGACTGTGAAGTAAATAAAGTAACTATGTACATCTCCATACTAAGTCACTGAAGTGAGAGTTAAAATAAAACATCCCGTATGAAAAACAGGAAAACAGTGTATTTTATAAACCTATACTCCTCTCCTTGACATATAAATCAGGCACCGAAATCCAAGAGTACTACCATCAGAATTGAAAGAGACAGATGAAACTGTCATCACACAGCAGCTGAGAAGTGACATTAAACAGGAGATTACTAAAGACATCCCAGCACATCCAGCTAACACAACTTATTGAATACTTCAGTATAAAATGCCTCTGAAGAAGCACCCACAGATAACAAAATTGTCAAAGTTGCCAAAGCCACCTTTTTCTTTAAAGGTGTCTTTTGCTTTCCAAATGTTTGATGTCACCGACTCTAGCTTTCTTGTCTATTATTTTACAACAAATGTTCTGTCCCCATGTGCAACAATTTTTAGAGGATACTGTAATTCCTTGCCCATATATAATACCTCTTAATTTTATGCCTACCTGAAAGATGTGTGTTTCAAACCACATACAGAAACTGAGGGAATCATACATTTTATCTTAACAGAAATAAAATGATCAGCAGGTGTCATGCAGTAAAACCAACTCAATGAAAGTTAAAAATAGCATGTAATGACAGAAAAATGTAAACGTTAATAAAAACAAAGTAAATGGGGAATGGAACAAATGGGATAGGAAGTCATTCTTCAGTATTTTATTGTTTGAACCCCTTGATATCCAAAGAGCTGTTGATTCTAAAGACACCTTTCAGTGATGCGCATTTTTCTCTGTGACATTCTCTTGTCATACTAATTGTAGGAGACTCTGATATACTGATGGTCACAGCTGCAGCAACCATCTAATAAAATCATGTCAATACTAAAAGATATCCTATCTTGCATCTCAATTAATGTAAAATATTACAAAATAATTCTCAGAGATACAAACTTGGGTTGGTATTAACCTTGCAAACTTACAACTAGCTTAACATCCAACATTAGTCTATCCAGCTTCACAAAATTAATACAAGAATCTATAATTAGATAAAAAGACAGTTGCATGAAAAGTACACTAGACTGAACATAACCTCACAAACCTGTTATAGTTAGTCCTCCTCAGATCTATTACCTAATTCCCTTAGAGATCACCCTTCTAGATTTACAAATTGAGATCAGCAAAAGCAAAAAAAAAAAAAAAAAAAAAAAAAAAGATATAACTAGGTTAGTTCCAAATCCCCATTGCAAAAAAAATGTATTTAACAAAATTTCAAAATTTTTGAACAATGCAAATGAAATCCCCTAAACAAGTATCTTTAGATGAAGCCATTTCATCCTTCAGCATCACTTTTATATCAGTTCTCAGTGCTATAGCTCCAATTTGTAGAAAACAGTAAAATCAATAATTACCACCTAGGTGACACAAGCCCCAGAATTCAATAAACTCCATGTAGGAATAGTGTTATTCCTTCATGGAGTGAATGGTGTTCGCATCCACATAGCCTTTTCAGCAGTGCGCCTTTCATATTAATGAAGGTGCGCTACTGAGTTGGATCTGGAACACAAACACTGAATTAGTGCAGGGGGTGTGTTGCAGTAGAGCTCGCATATCCAACATGCCCCCTGCACTCTCAGCCATACGGCACTTTTTAAATGCTTTCATGTCCGCAGACACTGAAAGCAACTGACAACAGTAAAATAGTGTCCACAGACACTGAAATAGGTATTAAGACTGAAATAAATGCAGGGGGTGTGTGACAGGTAGTGTCACACAGCCCCTGCATTATAAAAGTGCCATATGGCACTTTAGTATACAGTTGTGTCCTCGGATACGCAACCATACCTGTCAACCTCTTAATGCCCAAAACCAGGACAAAGCCAACAAAATGGAGGGACAAAGGTCCAAAATAGGGACATATTTAAAGTACTGCTCTTATAAACTTAGAAATCTGATAGAATAACAAGGTCTGTTTTAACATACATTTTCTGAAGGATTAGAAGTCTGAAACTCAAATGTATGCCATTATTTAGTGACTTCAATCCTGATATTGCTCATACAGACTTTGAAAGATGATAGAATGATAGGTAGTGTATTGCCAAATATGAATCAGCATTAGTATTAATATATGTAATTAAAGTGTCTGTATTAAATTTTTTTTTTCATTATAAGTGAAGTTTAAGCGTAGCTAAGCAGATTTGCATGTCGTGGCACTTTGCTCAGCATTGCTTAAACATCTTATAGGAGCTAAATACAAATGTATAGCTAAAATCCTCATTGGCGAGATAGAGCAGTGGTTGGAGATCTGGCTTTGCATGCAAAACATCATGGTTTGAGTACCAAGGCAGGCCTTTCATTTTTACATGGGAAAGCATTGTTAAAAATTATTTTTTATTTTTAAATGATGTAGTAATTGATATTTGTTAACCATGGTAGTGCACTTGGTCCATAATTGAAGTGTCAGTGGATATATGCTGTGAAACCCCCATGTAAACACAAGAGTCCCATACAGTACAGTCACACCCCAAGGTAATGTCATGAAAGCACACAGGGGGATGTCATTTAAAGTAAAATATATACACTTAATAATATGTCAGTAATGAGTAATTAGTGTCCAATTCAAAACTGTTTTTGACCTGATAACTGAGCAATGCTTAGCAGCACTCAGCTTTGCTTAGCCAGTTTCAGCATTGCTTACAAGTCTATTCTAAGCAGTATTCAGCCTAGGTTCCTATCATGTTGTCGGAACTGTAAAAGTTTGAACGTCATATGGTCAACACCATATGATCGAACTTTTAAAAGTTTGAACGTTTCAACAGAGATCCCCGTGCAGTGCTGCAGTGGAAGTTTTCCACTGTCTGCACTGTAGTGTGATCTCAGAGTTGGTATAGTTAAAGAGCGAGGTGTGGGGGGGGTGCAGGGGGGTTTGCCCCCCTGTTTAAGCTTTCAGGTAGTTTTTTTTTCTGTTTTTATTTGAGTTTTGAACTTTTAAGAGTTTGAACATATGGTCTCAACCATATGGTGTTCGAACTTTTAAGAGTTTGGTTATGTGATATAGACCCTTCGGCCCAGCTTAGCAGAAATGTGCACCTCTAAGCATTGCACAGCATCTACCCCATTAAGCACAGCTCACCTCAGCTTAGCTGGTTTGCACACCACTGAGCTGTGCTCAACATTTTCAAAATGGTCCAATGATGGCAAAGGGTGGAAATATGACCTTATTTAAACTGCACAGGCAGGAATACAGCCATAACCTGTTATAGTTTGATCTCTGTAGGAACAATGTCTGGCATTGGAGAAGGAGCGAGCTTTCAGGTGCAGCTCTGGGGCATCTTGGAGTGTAGGGTCATGGCTAGGATCCCTGTTAAAGACCATGACTACAGACTGCTGCAGGGCCAGTACCAGGTCTCACAGTACAAAATGGAGGCCTGGGACCATCTGACATGTGATCTCAACAGTGTTACTGGATTCCCCTGAACTAGTGAGCAGGTATAGCATCATTATTCTGACCTAAAGCATAGGAAGGGGATGTTCTTGGCCCAATGGATCAAAGAAGCTTGAGATGAGGATGCCCCAGTAGTAAGTATCTCACCCATATCTGTACCAAAATCTTATGCGATAGACATGTATGCTTAATGTTTTCTTCTTTCCCCTCCAGCTGCAGAGGAGAAGGCTAGCAACCTTGAGGCCCATTCTGACATACTGGTGAGGTTGTGACAAGAGTCTGGTGAGTACAGATATATCTTGCTGTATATAGTGTAATAAATAAGAAGGAGTACATTGTTTACTGCCAGTAGGTATAGTGTGTTCTGAGTATACTGAATAAATAAAAAGTTTGTCAGACCAATATTGATCCACAGTGTCATGCTACTCAAATAAAGATTTATACCACACACTGTTGTGTTTAATCTGGTTTGTTGTTAAAGAAATAGAATGTGTAAAACAAGATATAAATGAAATATGAAATATGTCCTGCACTAACATCTGAACCTTGATTAGTAATGTTTAATAGATTACAGTGTGTCCCCAGCAGCATTGCCTTGTGTTAACCTTTGCACTTGAGATCAATGTACTTCTGTATATGGGTATGCTGATGCAGGCAAGTGTAAGAGTGTAATAGGTGGGGACTGCAAATATAATGATGTCCAAATATATATGGGTCAGGTATGCAACCAAGCACCCTGCTATAATCTGTACAGATCATACATATTCACATCTACTAGGGGTTAAATGTGTGCACCTGCTTTCAAAGGATTAATACACAGTACAATAACTATCTGTCAGGCATGTAAGTTCAACTGTCACTATGGTCTTTGCTGACACTCCACTTAGATTACAAGGTCAGACTGTCTACCCAAGTGAGTATTAGGCAGAAATCAGTTAAGCAGGAAACAGCAGTTCCCCAGTAGCTCAGTGTGTTAAGAAATAGATATGTTGTTCAGTTTTGCACACACAGACCATGGTTTGAATCCAGGGAGTGTTACTAAGATGTGTAAATATTTACAGAGAAGTAATTCTGAATATGTGTACAAATAGTCAGGTAGTGTTAACAGATATTTTATCCACAAGTTTTACAGGTAAAGAAAAGATTGTAGTAGCTGTATGATGGGTATACTAATAAACTTTATGTCCAAATGTTCCAGTGTCCAACCCAATGCCTGCAAAAGACAGCAGGATAGGTGCATGCACCATCCACTCTTCCCAATACATGTCTCTAAAGTGTCACACCGTCACAGCTACTGATCACTGTTGACAATAACCTTGGAAACAGATATTACTCTAGTTAAAGAATGCCAGTAGCACACTCACACAACATCAGTGCAGGCTACACCTTGTTAGTCATATATGTAACTCTGACATGTACAAGTCCCCTCCAGTCATGTACACAGAGTACTCACACTTTGTACCATGTCATTCCAGTTTGACAGTTTAACAATTATGTTTGTGCTACAGAAGCTATGGGCCACAGGTAGATGTAAAGGGAGGGCAGACCTGTAGAGTATTGAGCAGTACTGTAGTGAAAAATAGAAGCCTGTACAGTTGTTAATGGACTTTATTTCTCTACCCCCACCTCTTATGTGCATCAATAATTGTTATCCATATACCACGGGTATGTTGTTCTCAAAATCAAATGTTGGGATTTTTGTTCTATTATTGTTCATATATTTAATTGTTTACATATTAACATACCTTGTTCAAATACCATTACTGGTGGCCTGATGACACACATTTAACTGGCATGTTGTTAAAATTCTGACTGTTATTCCATATATGCATGTGTTCTGTTTGTTATGCAATTGTGTCAATTCCACTATTCTGGGTTAATTAGAACACCCATGCATGCTGTTATAACTAATTTTAATTATTTTGTTCATTACTAACCAATACATTTTGCAAAACCTCAACACCATAGCATGTTTGAGAAGGCCAATCCCAGTGGATTCACCTGTCCTACCTAATCTGGCCAAGGCACCCAGCCTCTGCACGTCTAGGACCCAACCTGGAACTGGCCTCTCTGCTGGTCCTGCACCACCCTCTGGTTGAACTGCATCAGGGGACATGGCCTGCCCCCCCCCCGGGTGCAGGCACGGAAAGGAACCGGTCACCTGCTGGAAGTTCTGCAATATGGTGCACAGTGTCATCCTTTCAGAGTTGGATGTATGCTTGCGCCAGATCGAGGGCAGAATGGAGCACATCAAGGGGCAGACTGCTCCTGTTGTCCAGTTTCCAGCACAGTCACCTTCAGGGCTGTGAAGGTGCAGTAGTGAATGCCCATGGGTGGGGATCTCAGTCCCACTGTATCCTCTGCTTCCCAATCACCCTCCCCGTCCAATGTGTTTATCCCCCTCATGTGTCATATACCACCCCTGTCTACTTTCTTGTGTGTCTTGTCTGTCTGTGAATGCAACCTATCCTACCCAACCTACCTCCCCAAACATACCTACAGCCCATCCCCAACATCCCACTCTCACCTTAAAAAAAAGGGCATCTATCCCACAAAAAAATCATTGCCCCATACATAGCTCTACATTTCTTCCCATGTACACTGACAGAAATCAATCTACCCTCAAATTACTCTGCAAATGTATGTTGGCAATACCCCCCCCCCATGGGGTGTTTGGCTGTAAATTCCAAATTTTCCACATCATTCACAGCTGTTGCTGCAGAGTTATGGTGCTTTCCTACACCCATCCTGCAAACCCCTAGCTGCTTTTCCTAATGTTTTACCCCCTGCTTGCCCCAATTTCACCACTTTCCTATCACGCTTTTTTTTTTTTTTTTTTTGGAAATTATCAGGGGTTTAAGTTGGAATAAGCAGCACTAAGCTAATCCAAATGGACTAAACACCTCTTGAAATCAGTTAGTGTCACGCAAACCCACTTATAACTGTTTAATCACTCTGTCTCAATCAGTCCCTTTTCTGTCCAGCAACCAAATAACTGCCTTTACCAGGCCTTGAACCCAGGACACTGTACAATATAGTCACAGCAATGTACCACTACACCATATGAGCTGTGAGCTTTGCTTACGCTTTTGTAAATATTTCATGCATTATGGCCATTTAACATTAGTGTAAAAAAGTCATCACTACCAAGCCTTGAACCCAGGACCCCGTGCACTACAATAACAGCAACATATCACTACACCACCTGAGCTGTACAGCTTCACAATGCTTTTGTAAATATATCATGCATTATGGTCATCTAACATAAAGAAAATAATTCTGTGGAATTTGTAGTGCTGTTGTACACATATATTATATATATATATATATATATATATATATATATATATATATATATATATATATATATATATATATATATATATATAAATATGTATATGTGTATGTATACATATATATATATATATATATATATATATATATATATATATATACAGCATCCATGGGACCGGATGACATCCCGGGCTGTGTACTACATGAACTATAAAATGAACTGGCACCTCACCTAAGTGTCATGTTTAATCATACCCTCACCTCAAGCTTCATGCCCAATGAGTGGCACACAGCTACAGTTATCCCACTCCACAAGGGGGGATCCACCTTGAATCCAGGGAACTACCGCCCATCTGTCAGACAAGCCTGATGTGCAAGGCCATGGAACGTAATATCATGGAACTTATAAACAAAGACATTGGCAACCTTAAAACACTGGACCCCACCCAGTTTGGGTTCGTGAAGGGCTCATCTTGTCTCCTAAACCTTATTGACTTATTCGAATCAGTCTCCAGAGCCATGGACGAGGGTAAGGCAGTCCACACAGCCTATCTGGACCTCGCCAAGGCCTTTGACACCATCCCCCACTCTGGAACCATAGATAAACTTACTAAGCTGGGCATTAATCCCTACGTCACTTGATGGGTTACCAACTGGCTTACTGACAGAACCCACATTGTAAAAGTAGCTGACTCCAAATCCAGCTCCAGACAAGTGACAAGTGGAGTACCTCAGGGTTCAGTCCTGGGACCTCTCTTGTTTGGCATCTACTTCTCTGAAGTACAGACCAACACTAAGGGACTCTGGCTAACAAAGTTTGCAGATGACTGCAAACTGGGAGCCATTATTGAATCCCCAAATGATGTGGATACTCTACAAAAGGGCCTTACAGAAACAGATGCTTGGTGCCAGAGCCATGGTCCCAAGCTCAATGCCAAGAAATGTATAGTTATCCCCTTTGGGTAAAAACATGTACCCATGAATTATCACATAGGTGGCAGTACACTAAACACTGAAAGTGTGATAAAAGACTTAAGGACACAGGTGGACAATGGTCTCACCTTCAATAACCACATCGCCACAACAGTCAGGAAATCCTTCTATGTGGCACATCTCATCACTAAAGGCTTTTCATCCAGAAAAAAGGAGGTCATTGTCCCACTGTACTCATCCCTCATTAGACCCATTATAAAATACAATGCCCCATTTAGTATGTACCTCTCGAGACATCTGCAACAACTGGAAAGGCCGCAGAAATACCTCACTAAAAGAATCACAGGCCTAAAGCAGATGCCCTATGCTGACCGCCTTAAAAAACTCCAGCTATATTCAGTCGCATATCGTCTACTCCAAGGGGATCCCTGCTTAACATACAAGGCCATGTCAAACTCAGAGCTGTTGGACAAGCTACACTTAAAGAAATCCCAATCCCTCAGAGCCACACACTCCAAGGATCTAAATCTTGTCATCACAATAAACAAAACATGCTGGAGGGATAGGTTCCTGACCCAGAAACTCCCCAGACTCTGGAATAGACTGCCCATACATGTCAAGTAGAGCGCCTCTTTAGCCCTCTTCAACAGGAACCTTGATGATCGGATGGGAGAAAGGAAATTCACCCCGGGGATCACGTCAGTCACCCTGCTAGACAGGAGTCCAGGGAAGTAAATAGTGTGGTAAGAAATAGCCAGGGAATTGATATAGCTAGGCTTGTATAGGCCCTAGGGCCGATAGCCTAGTACCAACCTATGAACCTATGAACCGATATATATATATATATATATATATATATATATATATATATATATATATATATATATGTGTGTGTGTGTGTGTGTATATATATATATATATATATATATATATATATATATATATATATATATATATATATATATATGTGTATGTATATAGATATATATATATATATATATATATATATATATATATATATGGGTTCACTTCAATTCACTGAACTTTCAATTCACTGACTTTCATTTCACTGACACCATTTCACTGAAATTCATTTCACTGAAACTTCATTTCACTGAAAGTTCATTTCACTGACAACTATTATTAGCAATAAAATGGAATATTCCCCCTTCCCCACTGTAGTGCGAACCTGGAGTTAGAATATATAGTTAGGGGGGTGTGGGGGGCAGAGCCCCCCACATCGGGGGGTGTGGGGGGCACAGCCCCCCACTTCATTTCATATGATATTCTTAAGTTTTGATATAATATTGCTTAGTAAAAGAAAAGTAAGAGGGGGCTGTGCCCCCCACACCCCCTGATGTGGGGGGCTGTGCCCCCCACACCCCCCTAACTATATATTCTAACTCCAGGGTCGCACTACAGTGGGGAAGGGGGCATATTCCATTTACTTTGTAGTGATACTTGTCAGTGAAATGAAGTTTCAGTGAAATGAATTTCAGTGAAATGGTGTCAGTGAAATGAAAGTCAGTGAATTGAAAGTTCAGTGAATTGAAGTGAACCCATATATATATATATATATATATATATATATATATATATGGGTCTACTTCATTTGCCCGACACTCATTTGCCTGACCCCATTTGACTGAAAGCTCATTTGCCCGACAGCTCATTTGCTCGACAAGCAGTATTAGCAAGAAAATGGAATATGCCCCCCTCCCCACTGTAGTGCGACCCTGGAGTTAGAATATATAGGTAGGGGGGGTGTGGGGGGCACAGCCCCCTACAACGGGGGGTGTGGGGTGCGAAGCCCCCCACTTACTTATCTGTAACTAAGCAATATTACATCAAAAGGTAACAATATCATATGAAATGAAGTGGGGGGCTTCGCCCCCCACACCCCCCCCACCTATATATTCTAACTCCAGGGTCGCACTACAGTGGGGAGGGGGCATATTCCATTTTTTTGCTAATACTGCTTGTCGGGCAAATGAGCTGTCGGGCAAATGAGCTGTCGGGCAAATGAGCTTTCAGTCATTTGGTCTGGGAAAAATGTGTGTCGGGCAAATGAGCTGCTGGGCAAATGAAGTAGACCCATATATATATATATATATATATATATATATATATATATATATATATATAGATATATATATAGATATATATATATATATGTATATATATATATATATATATATATATATGTATATAATATATATCTTTATATATATACATACATATTTGTGCAGTCATACCCTTCAACCTGTAAGAGCAAGAAATCTGGCCAAAGCCACTAAAGAAAAGCGGGAGAAAGAACCATTAATTATTGCTCTTACAAACTTACAAAGTTGATAGAATGACATGTTTTACATTACCGTGGATTGTCATGAAGAGTATGTGGCCTGCAACTGACATGCTGATAGTTGTATATTGAGATACATCTACTTAAAATGGTCTTATGAAATAAGTTTTATTGTCATTTATAAGTAAAGGTTAAGCATAGCTGAGCGGGTTGGCACAGCACGGTGTGGTGCTCAGCAATGCTTAGATGAAAATAAAGAGGTATATATAGCAGTTTAATAGATGATCCTCACTGGCTGAATTGTTAGGACACCGGAACTTGTACAAGGGTTGAATCCTAGCCATTCAGCTTTTTACATGATAGGGAAATGTCATAAATGTTTTGTATTTCATTTTTATTCATTGAAATATGTTAACTGTGGTGGTCCAGCCTGACCAGAAGCCTATTTGCAGTGAAGACCCCAAGTATAAAAGCTCCAATTACACACAAGTGTTCAATGCAGTACAGTGACAGGAATAGATAATGTAGTGAAATGCATAAGTTTAGGAGATATAATAAAATAGTGTCACTGGATGTATGACGTGAAATCCACCATGTAAACAAAAGTGTCCCAGACAGTACAGTCACACCCCAAAGTAATGTAGCGAAACCATGTAGGGGGACATCATGTAAAGTAAAATATGAACACTTAATAATATTTCAGTAAGGACTAATTAATGTGCAGTTTGTTAATTGTCTAGAAATTAAAACTGAGCAATGCTTAGCAGTTCATAGTTCTGCTTACCTGGTTTGAGCATTGCTAAGAAGTATAAATGTAAGCAGCATTAAGCCCAGCTAAGCAGATTTGTGCACTGCTTGGTCTGGTGGACTGGCCTTGGTGATGCCATACATTATTATTCTGATGTCATGGATAGATGGTGGGGTGAGACATTGTCATTGCTCACCCATGCAATGTCTGTGCTTGAGCATGAGGTGGGAGTAGGGTGTCAGCCACGTGGACATAGGTCAGCAACAAGATCAGCTGAGAGTCCACGTGGCATTGCACATTCACACTCCCATAGTGACAGTACCATCAACAGTCCACACCACAACGGAGCAGACCAAGATGCATGCACTCAAAGCCCTCCTCAGTATGGAGAACATCGATATCTGTGCAGTGACAGAAACCTGGTTCAAGGCTTCTGAGAGCACCCTAGCACTACCAGGTTATACCTCATATCAAGCTTTTCGGCCCCAAAACTCGGACCGAACCACAAAAGGAGGGGGAGTATACATATTCATCAAAGATATCCACACCTCCAGGTTAGTGGCAATGCACGAAGCATCGGAGACCATCCATGTGCAACTAACAGTGGACAAAACTGCCTTTCAGTTTGTAGCATGCTACAGACCACCCTCTCAAAATCAAGAATCCCACTCACCCTTCCTGAGAACACTGGAGAATATGAAGGTCTCTCCAAACACCATTATATTGGGTGACTTCAACTACCCAAACATTGACTGGGAGCATTACTCAAGCCCCAGCACCCTAGCCCAAAGATTCCTAGAATTTATAAACTCAAATGTTATGGAACAACTAGTCACCATCCCCACAAGAGGGGAAAACATACTGGACCTGGTCATCACCAACATGGGGACTCTATGCTCCATACCAGAGGTATTCCCCTCATTGGTAAGATCGGACCATCAATTAATCTCACTGGATATCCACATCCCGATCCCACCCACAGCCCAGAAAACCGCAGTGAAAAACTTCTCAAAAGCTAACTTCGCACTTCTCAAAACTGAGGTGGAATCCTTCAAGGTCCCCGGGCCAGTGGAAACTACAGCTCAAACTGCAGAATCCTTTATAAACGCATTCTATGGACACCTTCAGGAATGCATGGATCATGCTATCCTGAACAAAACCAAGACCCAATCTTCCAAAGGCATGCATCCTGCCTGGTGGACCCCAGCCATAAATAAGTTGTACAACAGAAGGAGGAAGCTACTACATGATAGAGCAAAATCCCTAAAAGGGAAGGCATCTCTGATTAGTACTAGCAAAAAACTACAATCCCTCATAAAATCATCCAAGGCCAGCTTCGAGAGAAAAATTGCACAGGACACTAAAGATAATCACAAGGCTTTCTTTAGTTATGTTAGGAACCTGGGTGGCAACTCACAGATATGCTCAGAGTTGGTCCAAAATGGCAAAAAATACACTGAACCCACACACATTGAAAACATCCTGGCAGATAGGTTCAGTGCAAACTTCTCCCACCCTTCCCCCCCTAAAGAGCAAATATCTATCCCAGCAGAGTGCTGCCTCCCTGACATCTCAGATGCTCAGATGAGAGCCACCCCCTCCAATGCAAAAAAAACACAGCATCAGTGGGACCAGACGGTGTCCCGGGCTGCATCCTACATGAACTCCAAGAAAAGTTAAACCCTCACATAAAGCTGCTGTTCAATCTCAGCCTTACTACAGGATATGTACCCAAAGAATGGTGTACAGCAACAGTGGTCCCACTCCACAAAGGTGGTGCCTCTACGGACCCTGGAAACTATCGCCCCATAAGCCTGACTAGCCTGGTCTGCAAAGCTATGGAGAGGATCATCATGGAACTCATAAACAAAGACATTGGGGACCTAGAGACACTGGATCCTACCCAATTCGGCTTTGTTAAGGGCAGATCCTGCCTCTTGAACCTGGTCGATTTCTTTGAAACAGTCACCAAGGAAATTGATGAACGGAAGGTAGTCCACACAGCCTACCTGGACCTTGCAAAAGCCTTCGGCACAATACCCCACTCGGGCATCATAGATAAGCTCTCCAGACTAAATATAAACCCCTATGTCATAAGATGGGTTGCAAACTGGCTCAAGGACAGAACCCACATAGTCAGAATTGCTGGAGCCATGTCAGACTCTAAACCAGTAACAAGTGGCATCCCACAAGGCTCATTCCTGGGACCTCTCTTGTTCGGTATATATTTTTCTGAGGTTCAGGTTAACACGGGAGGACTGTGGCTGACAAAGTTTGCAGATGACTGCAAACTGGGTGCCATAATTGACTCTCCAACTGACACAAGCATCCTCCAAAAGGGTCTCATAGAGACGGATAACTGGTGCCAGAGCCATGGCCTAAAGCTAAATGCTAAAAAAGTGTATAGTCATACCCTTTGGCAAAAGCAAAGTGCCCACAAACTACCACAAAGGTGGGAATCCATTAAGTATGGAAGAAGTAATTAGGGACCTGAGGACCCAAGTTGATAGTAATCTCTCCTTTGACAACCACATTGCCGAAGTGGTTATAAAGACCTTCTATATAGCCCACCTTATCATGAAAGGATTCACATCTAGATCGAGGGAGGTCATTGTGCCCCTTTATTCATCCCTCATCAGGCCCATAATTGAATACAATGCCCCATTTGGGATGTACCTTACCCAACACCTGCAGCAACTAGAAAGACCCCAAAAGTACCTCACAAAGAGGATCAAGGGACTCAAACAGATGCCATATGCTGCACAGTTAAAGAAACTCTAGCTCGACTCAGTTGCATACCGCCTACTTAGAGGTGATCTATGCCTGACGTATAAAGCCATGTCCAACCCGGAATTAATGAGCATGCTCCACCTCAGAAAATCCAAATCCCTTAGAGCTACACGCTCGAGGGACTTGAACCTCAGCACAGAAATAAATAGGACATGCTGAGGGACAGATTCATAACCCAGAGGCTCCCTTCGCTCTGGAATAGAATCCCAGTCCATGTTAGGCAGAGCCCCTCACTGACTCTCTTCAAGAGGAATCTTGACGAGTGGATGGGAGATCATAGGTTTACCCCGGGGATTACTTCTGTGTCACTACTAGACAGAGGCACAGTAAAATAACCTTAAAAAGGGCACAGTAAAATCAGTTCAGAGGGTGGTGAAAGCCAAACGCACTCTGGCTAGGCTTGTAAATGCCTTAGGGCAGATAGCCTAGTATGAACCTATGAACCTATGGGCACGTGGTCCTGGCCAGTGCCATCAGGGGCATGGATCCAGCAGGGATCAGTAGGGACAGGGTGTTAATACTGCTGTTGCAAACATAGACAGCTGGGAGACCAGTTTGTTATAAGCTTGCTTTTTCTTACGTGTGTGACATCTTCTCCACTGTCTGTCACTGATGTTTTGACATGAACCTTTCTTGTTTGCCACATAGTTTGGCAGGCAAATGCAATGTTAGGACAAGCAGAAGAGATATATGAGGCATACTTGTGATCCTTCTGTGACAGTCTGTCATTCCAGGGGTATGGATGGTGACCAGCGGCTTGTTGTCAGTGCTGACACAGTAAGGGGGCAGCTATTTAACACCTGGCTGTGCACTGACTTTCAGGTACCTGCTGTCTTACCAGGCACTGTGTAAGTTACTCCAAGCTGTGTAATGTCCATATGTGTGTCACCCTGTCCCTGACTTGTCCAGCTTTCCTGCAGTGACAGATATTGACTTCTGGACAGTGTGTACAACTCCTACTGTAGGTGTAGCTGCATGCAAGCAAAATAGCTGGTACAGAAGGTCTTGGAACATGAACCCTGCCAACCACAGTACTGTGTCCAGGCCACTAAGCCGCAACAGCCAAGAGTAAGTGCTGCCCACCTCCTGACAGTATTAACCGCACATATACATAGCTCATTGACCCCTGCATATTGTGGACATGTGACAAGTTATCAAGTTGATTGGGACAGCCCTGGGAATGTGTGCTCTGCTGCTATCACCCTACAAACATACATGTTACTGCATTTCTATGGGGACATGGGTGTGTTGGGGGGTGGTCATACCTGTCAACTGTACACATTTGCACAGACTGTGCAGATGTTGGCTTTCCTTTTTGATTCTATTTAGCATAGTGTTGTGCCTGTCTTGGAGAATACCAGCATATCACTAAAGACCGAAGGTTAGTTTGTAATGGCAGACATTTGAATTTCAGACTTCCTACCCTTCAGAGACTTCATGCAACTGCAAGACATGCCATGATATCACTGTGTAAGTCTGTAAGAGGACTATTTAATGATTGTCCCTTTTTGGCCTTTGCCAGACATTTCTTAATGGTTTTCTACAGCTGACTTGCTGGGAAATGCTGAGGGGTGAGTATGGGACACCAACATTGACATCCATGCATGTGACCTATGACCCCCCCAGTTTATTTGTGCCCCACATACACTGCAGTGAGTTTTGTCACCTAGGGGACTACTGCATACTCTGTGGAAGCCAGTATTGTGCATACATTTCCTGTTGTCTCATATGGCTGTCAGTTGCCTGCTGCTATCCCAGTAGACCACCCCATTCCCTTGCATGCATGCAGCAATACCTGAGATATGCTACCAAAATGTACTACGTCATTCATCTATTGTTAAGAAGAGTGACTTACCTTATGCCTGTGGCAGTTGTGAAGGCAGTGCTGAGGGCTAACTCTGTCAGATGCATGCAGTACATGACCTATACATGGTAAGCTACAGGTAGTGTAATGTGTCTGACATCCAGTTTACTGTGTGTGCAAGTCAAATAGAGGTGTCAGTCCCAGGGTCCTTAGTGTATCAGTGCATGTGCTATGCGTTGCCTTTTTGCCAAGGCCAGGGCATACTGGGCATGCCTACATCTGTCTACAGGGGCAGGCTCATGGGATTCCTCCTCCAAGTCCCCCTGTGTCTGTGGAGACCTTGGCAATGGTAGGGGCACTGCGTGCCCCTTCCCTGTGATGTTCCTGCCATAGCTGTTTCCGCAGGATTGTATTGTGTAGCATGGCACATACCATGAACATGCTTGTACATGTGGCTGGATAGTACTTCATGGCTCCACCAAATATGTCAAGGCAGCAGAACCGTAGCTTGAGCATCCCAAACACATGCTCTATAATGTTCCTAGTTTGTGTGTTCCTCATTATGTTATTCTTTAGTGGGTGTGTGTGCATTTCTGATGGGTGCCACCATCCATGGTTCCAGTGCATAGCCAGCATCCCGCACAAGATGGCCATATGTCATGTCCCCCCTGGCAAATGCCTGGTACAGCTGTAAGGCATGCCACATGTGGGAGTCATGATAGCTGACAGGGCTGCCAGCACACTCATTCATGATAATGCCCTGGGCATTGCAAATGACCTGGCAGTTGATGGAGTGATAGCCCTTTTGGTTGACATACACTCTACCATCTTCATTGGGTGGTGCTTTGATGTGGATGTGAGTGCAGTCTATGGCACCCAGTACCTCTGGGTAGTCTGCTACATGGTGGAAGAAATGCATATTGCTGGTCCTCTCCTCTGGGGTGCTGGGAAAATAAATGTGCTCACCAGCATGTGGTAGCATGGCATCCAGAACTGGTGGAGTACCCTGGATGCAGATGTCTGTGAGACCCCCATGATGCCCCCAGTAGGTCTTTGGAAAGTACCTGTAGCTAATATTCTTAAGGCTACACATACCTTGGTTTCAACTGGGATGGGTTCCCTTCTGTTGGCTCTGGTTCTGAGGTGAGGCCAGCAGAGCTCTATGAGTTGTTGAAGTATCTCCCTGTCCAACCTGTAGTGCTCTAGTATCTCGAGATCATGTAGTCCCTGGAAGGTTACCCTGGGTCTGAACACTCTTCTCCTCCTCGGTCTGGGCCAGTTGTCAGCATTATCCTCCTCACCACCCTAAGTCTGTAGCACACACAGATGTAGCAAAGCAGCAGCAACCCCTATCATTTTGTCAGTTAAAATTCCCAAGTGTGTACACCAATGGTGCAGAGTTTGTGGGAAAAAAACAGACTGAAAAATGTTTGCATACTTTATACTGGTGTGCTGCAGATGCTGTCTGTGTGATTGCCTGACTATGATACATTCCACCTGCTAGCTATATTATTGAGGGGTTTGCATGGGCCACTGTGAGTGGCAGAGTCTGTATTAGTGATTTGTAGTTAATTTCCTTTATTCTGCTATTTCCTTTTTTTTATCTGTTTCTGCTGTGTTTAAGCCCCGTGGTGCGTTGTGCAAACTGTTTTGCTAGTGTAAACATTGCTGAGCAGAAAAGGCCCTCCCCTGGACATGAACACACTTATCATTTCTTGAACCAGCTAAGCAGCCTCAGACACAACTCCTTGCTTAGCTGTGCTTAGCTGAGCACAAATAGGAGCCACGGAGCTCCAATGTGCTTACACCAAGCATGACACAACCACTTTTCATGTCAGCTGCTTCTTTTGCTTACACCACCACATTATAGCCCCTACATGGACTGTGGACACAGTCTCCCATTTTGCTATTCAATAAATTTAGCTAATTTACATACCCCTACTGACTTATACCCTAGTTACACCACTACACCGGAGCCTATGTTCTTAGCAACCACTGTTACCTGTTATTGCTATGAGTCTGCATGCTGCCCACTATAATGGCAAAATTCATGTTTCACATTTAATTGACTTTTTACTGATTTTTTTTTTTATTTTCTGCATGATCGCATTTGCACACCACTGCACTCCGCTTAAACGGATATAAAGAAAACTTTTGATTTTTTGCAATTTTAAAACATTTTGGCATGTCAATGGCCATAGTTTTGGCCATTGGCATGCCTAATAAACATAATTCATGCTTTACTTTGATGTGTCATGCCCCCGTTTTGATTTTTGCAGAAATGTACGTGGTTACTAACTGCATACATTTCTGCTGCAGACACGGCTCCAACGCGGATGCCTGTCTGCTTGCTGGATTGCAATTTCACCTCATCTGCATGTTTTTCACCAGCAAATGAGGTGATATGGATTATTCTAGCCTGTCTGTGCTGGGATAGTGCTGGGAGGCTCGTGCATGCCCCCCAGCTTTGTTTACTGGATCGCACAGGCTGCAAACTCCATGTTTGAGCTGTGCCACTATGCTTACATGGAGATTAGTGCCATGTAAACTTTATTAAATCCTGGGGATGACATTAAACAGCTTGTGCACAAAAGAGATAAACCATGAAAGCAAAGAAAACCATATCAAACAACCCTTGCCTTACAAACATATACATTCCTTAGGAACCAAGTCAAACAGCAACTGTACAAGAACAAACAATCTCACCTCTTCAACCTGCAAACAAAATGTAAGTACAAACCAAAGTGATATAGGTCATGCATTAAAACTCTTTTAAGCCTGCAAAAAAAAACAGCACAAAACCACTAGAAACTGACTATACAACTGCCTATATGCATAAATATTTATTTGCATCTGCCCAACACTCTCCCGCTAGAAACTGCCTATACAACTGTGTGCACAGTTAAACATTTCTTTGCATCTGCCAGTTCTGCAGTAAGACATTTAAACTGCACATTACCTATAACACCAATTGCTCTACCAATAAGTTATTCCAACTACAACTGATAAACCAGTCAATGTGAAATAAATAAAAAACCTTCTACAGCAATCAAATCCTACTTGAATACCAGCAACTTGCCTTTGCGGTTAAAGCATATCCCGTGGCTATACTAATAAATAGGTTAGTCACAAAACAATACTTCCCAACTCTTTGTTAACAATTGTATATAATAGTCATCTATAAAGCAGGTACCCAGGCAGATCTCTCCACTGTAGGGTCCATAGCCTACTATCTCACCTGTCTAAAATACTATAAAAAGTGCACCAAACAATTACTTAATTGCATATTAAGTAACTTTGTAGAATGGGTGGTACAAATGCAGGATGGGTGGTACAACTGCCACCAGATGCAAAGGATGATGTAATTCCAGTGTCTCCACAAAGAGTAAAGCGATAGTAAGAAAATGCACACAAGTTGGTTTAAGTGATTAAACCATAAAATACAATCTGGGTCCAAGAGCATAGAAGGAATATGTGTTGTCCTGCTTATGGGCTTACAACCTTCACACTTAAATTCAGCTGCACACTATTTACTTTCAGAGCAATGTTTTAGCCCAGGAGTCCCATGACCCTGCCTCACCTCTCCCCTCCTTTCTCTCTCTCTCTCTCTCTCTCTCTTTCTCTCTCTGTGAACCAGTCTCTTCCGGTACTCCTTTACCTATATTAACTGCATTTGACACAATGTATTTTCACACACACACACGATATCCAGGAAAGGTTGGCAGAATTCATTAATTCCTATCAGCTTGCTTCCTAGCCTAGTAACACTGCCACTGATCAGGAAGAAGCCACAGACTTTCAGTTATTCAGTTATCTGCTGCTTTTAAATCACCCAGATATGAAATAAGGTAATGCCCCCCTAGAGCAAATCCCAAAACACAGAGACTGAAACGGCGAAAAATGAATTTACATATACTAAGTCTGAGATGACCATTTCTGTTCTCTGAGCTATGGCAATCTCAGAGTTGGTATATGTATGTTTAAGGGGGTGCAAGGAGGCTAGTCCTTGTAAAACAAAAATTTTAAAGGTGATGAGCAATCCAAGATTTGCTGTTTTCCTCAGTTTTCAGTCTTTTTTTTCAGCTTGTCAGCACTCGATATTTCAAGTGCCAACATTTCAAATGGAACCATGAAATACACCAGTTAATATTTCTTTTGCTTGTTCTGCTAGTTGGATAAAGCAGTCTTGCAGATGTGTACCATGTAGCATGCTAACAGTGCAATAATATCAGTTATCCTCTTCTCAAATAAACAACAGTAGATGAATGCACTTATACATAAATACCAGCCATAAGAGCTTAAAGGTAAGTAAATGACATTTACTTAAATAATAAAGACTATAGTGCAAATCAAAGTAAAATAGATTCATTAGCACATACAATAAAGTTACACTAAGTGTACACAAGCTGTATTAAAGAACTTGCCTCTCACATTTTTTTGTGCTTTCTAGCCACTCAGAAAGATTATACTAGGTGTACATGTGAGATACACTTTGTGATAACTTTTAATACCTTGTAGTAAAATGGAAAAATAAGATGCTGATGGCTGTAGTATCCAAAAAGGCCTTTACTAGTGCAAAAACACAAGCGCTTTCACAAACGAGCTTCTTCAGAGTTCCACACAGAGATCGCAGTCAGTTTGGGGCTGGTTTCTCCCTCTTTCTCCAGATCCCCAATAAGAGTCCCCACTGGCACAGCTGTAGGGTTAATATCTCAGCTGAAGGGCTAAGCCAAGACCTCCAGCACCCTCTCTGTCTAACCAGTGCTTCATGTCCCTGCCCAAGGTTCTGACACACACACACACACACACACACACACACACACACACACACACACACACACACTCACACACACACACACACATACACTTTGAGATTTGATCTATATACTGACATGCACACACATCCGGGGAAGGCTGGCACAGGTTTACTAGCTATGCCTCCTTCTGCCCAGACTATAAGGTAGTTTCCACTGCCACCAGCCCCTACTTCTCAGCTACTATAAGGCCCTTACAATGGGTGTCTAGTCCTACTGTGTAAAGTTACTATTATCCAAATGGTAGTCTGACCAAGACTTACAAGGCTATTTAGGAGTGGCCTGTACAGTGTCACCAAATAAATATGCAAGTACTCTGAAAGCTTAAATATGTCTCACAAATATCAGCCACAAAGACAGGTTTAAATATATTTAATAATAAATAATAAAAGAGTAAGTCAATACTCAGTCAATCAACACAGTAACTTCAGAGTTCAAACTCACAGGAAATATTTTAAAACAACATTGTAGGACAGTCTCTAATAAATACATAAAACATCTAAACTAATCTTTACTATATTCCTATCTATATCTAAGATAGATGTTGTTCCCTAAATCTTACTTACAGCAAGGCAAGTGCAGATGATGATGATGAGTGGATGTTCTTGCTAGGTCCAAGACAAAATATAAAATGCACAGTGTCTCTATGAGAGAGTTCTTAAATTAATATCAAAAATTACTGCTGGGTTAGTTTGGATGACATCACTTTTTGTCACCTGATTTCAGTTCCCAGGCTAAACTAACAGAATTTAACATCTCTGTTTTAAAAATATATAACTCTCAGATGTTTGCAGATTTTGGGAGTCATAAAACAATAAACACTTTTACACTTTAAACCTAGTAATTGCTTCTTTTTCAAAAGAATACAAAACTTCTAGCTTCAGACATTGTGTCTGCTACACTGAAACTGAGAGAGAACTTTTACAGCACAATCATGAATCAATTTATTAATTTCAACTTATTTTCTTGAAGTTTTGCAAGTTAACCCTTTTATGTTCTAGTTTATACTGTTAAAACATACATTTGCACAGGTATGTAGTTTATGTGCACTTCTGTTCTAAGTCAGCATGGCATGCTGTGGTGACATTTTAGCTCAGTACATAACATACAGTTCTGTATAAATCATATCAATATTCATAAATGACACAGAATTATTTACAAAATTCCAGATAGCTGGGTTGGCAAAATTTCTCTATATCATATTCCCACCTCCCACAAAAACTCAAGCTAGTTTTTCAAGTGACCCTTGAGAAACATTGCTTGAGAGGGTTGACTATCAGGGGAGACCTTACCCCATTCCCTATCTTGAGATTCTAGCTGCCTTGGCATTGCTGACCCCAGTACAGTGCTGCACTGTCCCATTATATGTCTGCAATGCTAGGCTCCACCATTGTAATTTGGGATTTGGATGGCTGTCTCTCTGCAGCCTTACACCCCCCTCAGACTTCTCCTGCCTTGTACTGCAAATACTTAGCACAAGGGCTTCCTTGTCATGGTAAGGTATCATCATGCTAACATGGTACAGTTTGTGCCCTTGCCTCCTGCTTAGCAGTTCTACCATGTAGTTAACATCACTGATCTCCTGCCTAGCAGTTCTACCATGTAGTTAACATCACTGATCTTCCTTACCACATTATAGGGTCTCTCCTAAGCTGCCTGCAGCTTGTTCTGTTTGACAGGAATGAGAACCATTACCTGCTGCCTTACAGCATACTCTCTAGCTCATGCATTCCTGTCATACCAGACCTTTTTCTGCTGTTGGGCTTCTGCCAGTTTCTCCTGGGCCAAGCCCATGAGTTCCCTGAGACTTGTCCTGAGGTTTAGGACATATGCCACAACAAACTCCTTGTGGGATTCACACTCCCACTCCTACTCATCACAAATCAAATTTAGAGGTCCCCTCACCCTATGCCCATACAGCAACTCAAAAGGTGAAAAACCTGTGGATTCCTGGGGCACCTCTTTGTAAGCAAACAACAGATGGATCAAATATTTGTCCCACTCCCTCTTAAACTGATCTGCAAATGCCCGAAGCATGGACTTGATTAACCTCTCAACAAGACCATTAGTCTGGGGATGGTAGGGAGTGATCTTTAGTTTCTTTACCCCACAGTGCTTCCACAGACAAGCCAGCATGTCTGACATGAAATTTTTGTGTCTGTCAGTCAGTATTTCTTTTGGGAAACCTACCCTGCTGAAAATCTCTAACAAAGCATTTACCAATTTTTTCTGACTCAATGGAGGACAGAGCCACCACCTCAAGGTATGCAGTAGCACAATCTACTACCACTAGGATATACTTTTTCCCTGTGGAACCTGGGGCACTCATAAGTCCCACAACATCCATAGCCACCCTCTGAAATGGCTCCTCAATCACAGGCAAAGTCATCAAAGGAGCTTTCACCTTGTCTCCTGCCTTGCCTACCTTTTGGCATTGCTCACAGCTCCTGAAGTACCCTGTTACATCTCTGGAAATCTCAGGCCAATAAAAGTTCTGCATAATACATGTCTTTGTACATTTTATGCTCATATGACCTGCAAAGGGAATATCATGGTATATGACTAGAAGTGCCAGATTGTAGGCTCTGGGCTAACAACTGTTGTATTCTCTAACCCTCTAGTCCTCCCACAGCAGTCCACACTCTATACAGTAACCTTTTGTCCCAGTATACAGATTCACTCTTCCCTTGAAAATCATTTGCCTCACTAGCTACCTCTCTCAGGCCTTGCAATGTTTGGTCTGAGAGCTGAGCCTATCTCAACTCTCTCTCTTTGTAATGCTTCCCAGCTCCCCTTCCACAGGATGCCTGGTATCCTCTGACAGTGGTGCCTTATTGTCAGCCTGGGTACTACTACTCACCTCTGCCCTTGAAGTCACCCTGTCCAAGGGAACATCAGTACCCACAAGCAGCTATGGCTCACCTTCAGCCTGATTGCTACCGGATAGCTCCCTCCCTGAAGTAACAATCTCACCAGTCCTGGCTGCAAGTGTGCAGCCTGTCTGTGTCTCCCTCAGGCTACCAGACATGCATGCTTGTCTCCAAGCCTGTGTGTGACTGCATGCACACACAGTACTGCATTATCAAAACCATTCCCTATCAGGACATCTGCAGGGATATCCTCAAACACACCTACTTGCTGGCTTCCTTTTCCACCCTCCCAGTCAAGGTGAACCCTAGCCAAAGGTACTTGGAATGGGGTCCCTCCTAAATCACTGACTGGAGTAGACTTCCCAAGTAAGTATTGCTCCTCTGTAACCATTGCAGTCTTCACAATGGTTAGATCAGAGGCTGTGCCTCTCTAAGCAATGGTCTATTTCCCATACACTAGGATAGAATATAGCCCCTTGTGGTAGTTTGGTACCCTTGTTGTCTTCAGACAGCTTACTGCTGGCATTTTGTCATTCTTACTTACTGGCTCTCCCACCTTTTGTTCCTCACCTTGCCTCCATGGACATCTATATGCTACATTACCTCACTGGTTGCATTTAAAACATTTAACCCTCGGTCCTGGAAGTGTACCCTGACTAGTGGCTTCTTCTGTTGCTGTTGGACTCTGTTAGGACAGTCTGGACTGCCCACAATGGGTTCCCTTAGACCCATGAGCAGCACTGAGTGTCCCTTTCCTGTGCAGTGATGCCCTGCTTGCTAGGTATAGGTCTCCCTTCTCCCTGAACTCATTTGCAGTATTGCATTGTCTATCAGCTAACCATATTCTCATGTCCTTAGGCAAAGTGCTAAGGGCTTGTTCCCTCACCAAAAGGTCTGCCAGCCCTTCAGAAGTGGTGACCTGACATCCACTCACCCACCTATGAAAATAAGTACTTAGTTCAGCAATATATTCACATACACATTCATCTGCCTTGCATCTATGCTCACAAAACTTTTTCCTATAAGCTTCAGGTGTTAACTTAAAGCATTCTAAATGACAGTTTTTAACAATATTATAACTTAATCCATCAGTATCAGGCAATTTAGAAATAGCAGTTACAGCTGTGCCATGGAGTAAGGGGGTCAGAAACCATAACCGGAGACTTTGGTCAACATTATACTGTTTACATGTCCTTTAAAACATATGAATAAAACTATTAAAATTATCCCCCTCTGTAAATTGTGGAAGAAATTTACTGACCTTTGTTGCTTCTCAGGTTCAGTTACTCCCTTCCCCATTACCTCCATGACTCTGGTGAAGATTCAGCATCTCCTTCTCATGTTGCCTCTGCCTCTCCTTCTCCTGCACCTGTAGACATTGCAGTTTCTCATTATCCTTAGCCTCTATACATCTCAGACTCTCTGCTGCTTCTATTTCCAAAGGCTTGGCCTCCAGCCCAAGTCTCTTTAACTTCAGACAGATTTTTAAGTCCACTGTGGAAAGGTTGAGCTGTCCATTTTCTGAGAGTTGTACATCTCCAAGGCCCACCTGGTTGTCCTCTTGATCACTGGTCTGTGATGCAGCTGTACCCAAAACTACAATCATTTCTGTCTTAGTCAGGTTGGCATGCACCAGTGCTTTAGCCTGGCATATCTCAGCCAACTGGCTTGCCGTACTCCTCTGCTGACGTGCTTGCCTGCTCTCCCTGACTAACTAAGCTAACAAAAAAATAAATAAATAAAACAATCATGATGTGAAACTTTGAATATTCACTGCATGGCTGATTGAGAGTACAAACACCTTCAGTGACCACTGTACACAGGCTACAGGAATTCAATATCCACACCATTACAAGCAAATTAATATGTGATATGGCTATCTCACCACTGTCAACCAATTAATATGTGATGTGGATATCCCACCACTGTCCACCAATTAATATGTCATGCTCCTGCACTAGCACAGTAATCAAGGGGCCTTAATCCTCACCACTGGCAACAGCTAGGGGACATACGCACTGGGAGGATGACAAGTACACACACAGTAAATGGCAATTTCCCTTATGAGCACACAAAGATCACAGTCAGTGTGGGGCTGGTTTCTCCCTCTTTCTCCAGATCCTCAATAAGACTCCCCAATGGCACAGCTATAGGGTTAAGATCTCAGCTGAGGGGCTAAGCCAAGGCCTCCAGCAACCTCTCTGTCCAACCAGTGCTTCGTGTCCCTCCCCAAGCAGCTGACACATGCACACTTTTAAATTTGGTTTATATACAAAACACACACACCTGGGAAAGGCTGGCACAGGTTTACTAGCTATGCCCCCTTCTGCCCAGACTATAAGGTAGTTTCCACTGCACCAACCACTACTTAGCTACTATAAGGCCCTTACAAAGGATTCCAGTCCTACTGTATAATGTTACTATTATCCAAATGGCAGTTTAACCAAGACTTGCAAGGCTATTTAGGAGTGGTCGCTACAGTGTCACCAAATATGCAAGCACTCGAAGAGCTTAAATATGTCTTACAAATATCAGCCACAAATACAGGTTTAAATATATTTAATAAAGAAGAATAAAGGAACAAGGCAATAGTCAATCAACACAGTGACTTCGGAGTTCAAAATCACAGGAAATATTTTAAAACAACATTGTAGTATAGTCTCAAATAAATACAGAAAACATCTAAGCTAATCTTTACTATAGTTCTATCTATATCTAAGAGAGATACTATGCCCTAAATCTTACTTACAGTAAGGCCAGTGCAGATGATGATGAGTGGATTTTCTTGTTGATCAAAGACAAAATAGAAAATGCACAGTTTCTCTCTGAGATTTCTGAAATTAATATCAAAAATTACTGCTGGATTAGCTTGGATGACATCACTTTTTGGCACCTGACTTCAGTTCCCAGGCTAAAACAGAAACGAACAGAATTGAACATCGCTGTGTTAAAAATACATATCTCTCAGATGACTGCAGATCTTGGGAGTCATAAAACAATAAAACACTTTTACTCTTTAAACCCAGTAATTACTTCTCTTTCAAAACAATACACAAACTAAGAGCTCCAGACATAGTATTTGCTACACTGAAACTGAGAGAGAACTTTTACAGCACAATCGTAAAGCAATTTATTAATTTCAACTTATTTTCTTGAAGTTTTGCAAATTAACCCTTTTATGTTCTAGTTTCTACTGTTAAAACATACCCCGGGATTCAATAAGCTCTGTGCAGGAATAGTACCTTTCCTGCATGCAGTGAACTGTGCCTGTTTACCCTAAGTTTTAACAGCAGCGCTCCTTGCATATTCGTGAAGGCATGCTACTGCTAAGGCTAAATGGACAAGAACACTACTGAGAGCAGAGGGCATCTAACATGCTCCCTGCATTCAGTAAGTGCTGTATGTCACTTTTTAAAAGCATTTCAGTATCCGTGGACACTGAAATCAAATAAAATAGTAAAGCAGTGTCAGTTTCTGTCACACACACCCTGCATTGTCAAAGTGCCATACGTCCGTTTGCAAGTGCTTTCAGTGTCCATGGACACTGAAAGCAGATATCCCAATAGGAAGCAATGCAGCGGGTGTGTGACAGGTACTGTCACACACCCCTTGCATTGCAAAAGATCCATATGGCCATACCGCTCAACTGTACAGGCTTCTGCAGAATGCACAGATGCCTGTCTCACATACCTCTCAACCTCCTAGAGCAAGAAATCTGTACAAAGCCATAAATAACAAAGGCCCAAAAATAGGGACAATTTTTAAATATTGCTCTTACAAATTTGAAAAGTTGATAGAATAACAGGTTTTGCATTAGCACAGATTTCCTGAAGGGTATGAAGTTTGAAAATCTGTCCCTATGTGTCCCTTTACAATGTCCCTTACTGTGATTGACAAGGAGTACAGATACATGTAAATAAAGTGGGTTTATTATTTTTTTTTCATTCTAATGTATGTTTAAGCATAGCTGAGCAAGTGTGTGTGTGTTACGGCCCACTGCTCAGCATTGTTTAAACATCCCATAGAGGATAAATAAAATTCTACAGCTAAAATTCTAACACTGAGATAGTGTAGTGGTTAGATTCCTGTCTTTGCATTCAGGCGTTCACGGTTTATGTACCAAGACAGGCATTTTATTTTGACATGGGAAAGCAGTGCTTATTTTTATTTTAAGTTATGTAGTAATTGATATTTCTCAACCAGTGTAGTGTAGCTGGTCTAAAATGGAAGTGTGAGTGCATATAACATGTTAAACTACCCATGAATACACAAGTGTCCCATACAGTATAGTCACACCCTATGGTAATGTAATGAAGGCACATAGAGGGATGTCATGTAAAGTAAATCATATACACTTACTAATATGTCAGTAATGATTAAGTCATTATTCTATTTCCTAAAAATGAAAAGTGAGTAATGGTTAGCAGTGCTCAGCTATACTTAGCTGGTTTAAGCATTGCTTAGACATAAATGCTAAGCAGCAGTTAGCTCAGCTTAGTGGAGTTGCGGAATGTTAAGCAGTGCTCAGCAATTACCCCTTTAAGCACTGCTCAAATCAGCTTAGTTGTTTGCCCACCACTTAGCTGAGCTCAGCATCTTCAAAATGGTCCAATGATGGCAAAGGGGGGGAATATAGTCTCATTTAAATGGCACAGGTGGGAATACAGCCAGAATCTGTTGTAGCTTGCTCTGAGTAGGAACTATATCAGTCGTTGGTGAGGGCTCATGTTTTTGGGTGCAGGGCTGGGACATTTTGGAGTCCAGAGTCATGGCTGGGCTCCTTGTAGCAAACCATGATGACTGCTACAGGGCCAGTACCAGGGATCACAGTATAAATCGGAGGCCTAGCGTGATCTCACCAGTTTCACTGGAATCCCCCAAACTGATGAGCAGGTATGGCATCACTATGCTGACCTAAAGTGGAGGAAGAGGTGGTCTTGGCCTAATGGATCCAAGATGCAGAGGACAACCATGCTCCAGCAGTTTGTAAGTATCCCAGATATAGCTGTACCAAATTCTAACCTGAGTATGTGGTAGACAGGTATGCATGTTTGTTTTCTCCCCTTACAGCTACAGCAGAGAGGGCTAGCAATGCTGAGGCCCATGCAGACAGACTGACAAAGTTGTGCTGACAGGCTGGTGAGTACAGATCTACTTTGCAGTATATAGTGAAATAAATAAGAAGGAGTCAATTGTTTACTGTATTCTGTGTCTAACGATTAAAGAGAAGTTTGCCAGACTAATAGTCATCTACAGTATATGCAGTAGTAGAGCACTATGTCAGATAAGTACAATAAAAACCTAAACCAGCAACTGTCGTGTTTATTCTGGTATGTTGTTGTAGAAATAGAATGTGTACAGGTTCTGCACAGAAAATATGGCTTTGACAGCATAAATTCACATAGGTTGTTCTGAGAAGCAGCTAGTATACAAAACAGTAGATTGTGGAACTGTAAATCAAGATATACATGAAACATGACATATGTTATGTACTAAGATCTGAACCCGAAATACTGTCAACTGTATTATAGTGTGTCCCCTATCGCAGTGCCTTGTGTTAACCTTTGCTTTCCAGATTGCATGAATCTCAGAATTACAAGGTCAGACTGTCTAACCAAGATAGTATTATGCAGAAACCAGTCAAACAAGAAACATCAGTTCCCCAGTAGCTCAGTGTGATGAGAAATGGCATAGTTGTTAATTTTGCACACCCAGACACAGTTCAAATCCATGGAGTGGTACTGAGATGTGTGCATATATACACTAAACAAATCTTGAATATTTGTAGAAACAGTCAGAAAGTGTTAACAGATATTTTCTTGACAGGTCTTACAGGTAAAGAAATATGTGTAGTAGCTATATGAAGGGTATACTAATACACCGTGTACAACTGTTCCACTGTGCAAACCTATATGCCTGCAAATGACAGCAGGATAGGTACATACACCATGTCCTCTCACCGATACATGTCCCTCAAATGTCACACTGTCACAGCTAGTGGTCACTGCTGCTAATAACCTTGGACACAGACAGGAATCCAGGGAAGTATGCCAGTAGCAGACTCACACTAAAGCAGTGTAGGGTACCCCTTCTCTGTCAGCTATGTAACCCTGACAATGTACAAGCCCCCTCCAGTAATGTAGCCATTGTCCTCCCAGTCTGCCTCACACCATTACAGGTTGACAGTCTAATGGGTATGTATGTGCTAAGGAAGCTATGGACCATAGGTAGATGTAAAGTGAGGGCAGACCTGTAGAGTATTGAGTAGTACTGTTGTGAAAAATGAAAGCCTGTACAGTTGTTAATGGACTTTTTTCTTTCTACCCACCCCTCATCTGCATCAATAATTATTATTCATATACTATGGGTATGTTGTTCGCAAAACGTATTATTGGGACATGTGTTCTATTGTTTGTTTGTCTTTTTGGCTTTTCCCGGTAAGGGGTCGCCACAGTGGAACTCCAGTCCGCTAATGATTGGCAGTAGATTTTTATGATGCCGAGTTGCCAGCCCAACGCCCAACCTTCAGCGAAGGCATGCCCATTCACGCATGTCTTTCAGAGGCCACTAAACCACAGGGAGGACATGCAGACTCCACACAGAAGGCATTTCCCGCACACTAGCTGAGAATCAAATGGGAGAACCTCTTGCTGTGATATGATTCATATATTTACTTGGTTACATATTAATATACCTTGTTCAAATACTATTATTGTTGGCCTGTTGCCATCAATGTAACTTGCATGCTGTTAAAATGCTTACTGTTGTTCCATTTATGCATGTGGTCTATTTGCTGTGCAGCTGTTTCACATCTGTTGGTTTGGGTTAATTGGAACACCCATGCATGCTGTTATAACTAATTTTGAAATGTTTTATTCATGACTAACCAATATATATCTTTGATAACCTCAACACCATAGCACGTTTGGGAAGGCAGATCCCTGTGGATCTGCCTGTCCTGCCCCATATGGCCATGGCACCAGGCCCCAGCATGTCTGGGACCTAACCTGGAATGTCCTCATCTGCTGATCCTGCACCACCTTTGGGTGGAACCACCTCAGGGGATGGGACCCGCCCCCCAGGCATGGGTGTGAAGAAGAGCCTGTCACCCACTGTAAGTTCTGGAGTATGGTGCTCAGTGTCATCCATGTGAAGTTGGATGGATGGCTGTGCCAGATGGAGGGCCACCTGGTGCACCTCAAGTGCAAGCTGCTCCTACTGTCCAGCCCCTAGCACAGCCACCTTCGGGACCATGACGGTGCAGTGGTGACTGCCCATGGGCAGGGATCTCAGTCCCACTGTATCCATTTGGGGGCTCATGGGCCTCTGATTCCCAACCACCCTCCTCATCCAAGGTGCTTACCCCCTCATGTGTCATATACCACCCTTGCACAAACATACCTACAGCTTTCCCCAACATCCCACTCACACCTTAAAAAAGGGGGCTTCTTTCCTGCAAAAAAAAATCACTGCCCCATGCATAGCTCTACATTTTGCCCCCATGTACAGTGAAATTAATCAATCTACCCAAACATTATTCTACAAATGTCTGTTGCTAACACCCCTCCCCATTGGGGTGTGAGGTTGCAAATTCCAAATTCTACACATTATTCACAGCTGTTGGTGCAGAAAAAATGTAGAGCTGTGATCCTTTCCTACACCTGTCCTGCACATCCCTAACTAATTTTCCCAATGTTTTCCCCCTGCCTGCACAATTTCACCACTTTCCTATCACCCTTTTTTCTTTTATTTAATTAACATTAACACGGGTGTAAGCAGGAGTAAGCGCCACTAAATGAAGCTAAGATGACTAAACCATCTGTTAGCAGCACTTAGCTTCATGCAAAACCATGCAAACCCACTTACAACTGCTTAAAAGTGCTTTAAAAACTCTGTCTCCATCAGCCTTTGTTCTGCCCAGCAACAAGAAATAATCAGCTCTGCCAAGTCGCAAATGCAGGACCCTGTATACTATAGTCAGAGTAATGTACCACTACACAATTTCAACTGCAGGAATTTCTGATGTTTTTTCAATCATATCATGTAGGACAGTCATTTAACAGTAGGGAAAAAATTCTGTGGAATTAGTCAGGTCTTGTAAATATACATATACACACACAGATATATATATATATATATATATATATATATATATATATATATATATATATATATATATATATATAAACATGCAGTACAGTCATACCTCAGAACCATACCTCTCAACCTCTTAGTACAAGAAATCCGGACTAAGGCTGTCAAAATGCAGGGGGGAGGGGTCAATGGCCAAAAATAGGGACATATTTTAAATTCCTCTCTTATAAACTTAGAAAGTTGCTAGAGTAACAGGGTTTTTTGCAGCATACATTTTCTGAATGATATGAGGTCTGAAACTGAAATGTATGTCATTATTTACTGACATAAATACTCAGATCATCACAGTGATTTACCAGAAAAATACAAATAATTTGTGGAACAGAACACAAATATGAGCCAAACAGCTGGACATTCTGCCACAATATGGACATGTGAGAGGTATGCCCAGGACCCCTTAGTGCAATTAATCTGGACCAAGCCTGACAAAGTGGCGGACAAAGACTTGAAAATAGGGACATATCTGAAATACTTGAGTAGATAAGCTGAGAAAGTTGTTGCAGTAACACCGTCTGTTCTAACATATATTGCCTAAAATATAAGTCCCAGACTCAATTGCTTCTCATTAGTTAGTGACTTAAATCTGCACATCATCCCACTGAATTGTCAGAAATACACAGCAGTTATAGGGACCAGACCAAAGATATGAGCCAGACAACTGGACACCCTACGAATATCTGGACATAACATGACATTAGGGAAACTACACTGAGCTGCCAAGCATGTCAAGAAGCACCATCCAAGCTACAGTCAGACTGACACAACACTACCCCAAATCAGTTATGGGGAATTACACATGCATTTGCAAATATATCAGGCACTACAGGGATGTAACAGTAGACACCGGTGTGAAAGTGCATACCCACAACCAATTGCACCAAAGTCACAGCACCATACCAGCAAGCCAACTGAACACTAGAGTATAACGACTGTATGAAGAAATATATCCTGTTTGCCACTCACATGCTACCCCTACATATACTGCCCCAAGTCACAGTGTAGTAGGAATCCTGAGGTGGTACGGGACATGTCTCAGTCTGCCCCTACAAACATATACAGGTGATAGACCACCAGAAACTGGAGCAGCATGCACAGTTAGATAGAAAGGGACCCTTGGCACTCACATCTGCCTCTCTTCCTACACAGCCCAACTAACATTTACACACTACACTGCTACACAATCCTGACAGTCTGTTAACAATGGCCAGATATACACAGACCTCTCAACTGTACAGATTCCCATAGAATGTCCAGGCTTTGGCCTCATATATATGGCCCCTTCCTCATAACATGTCTGGGATTCTGCTACATCACTGGGACAATATCAGGAGTGAAGGCACTAAATAATGATATACCATACCTATCAACCTCTTAAAGCATGATATCTGGACAAAGCCTGACATAATTGGGGGACAGAGGCCCAAAAACAGGGGCATATTTGAAATATTGCTGTCATAAATAGAGAAAGTTGCTAGTGTTACAGGGTTTGTTGTAACATATCTTATTTGAGGGATATGAAGTCAGAAACACAAATGTATGTTAGCATTTACTGACTGCAATCCCCACAATATCCTACTGATTTGCCAAGGACAAAAACTGTCTGAGGAATAGACCAAACATAAGATTCAAACCTCTGGCCATTCTGCATATAGGCCTACAGTTGAGAGTTATGTCATCCACATAACACTGTCAGACTTGAACTCACACAGAAAATGCATGTCCAGACAAACCCTGTTAATCTAGCATTATTCCAACTGTATAACGGCAATACTTATGTTCTTTTCCTAAGTCTAGCCCCTTCTCCTCCATTTTGTTGGGCTGTCTTCCCATGTCTTGTTGTAAGAGGTATTTTCCACCTACCCTCTGTGATGCTGTAGTTCACATACCTCCATGATGTCCTCCTCACAGGCAAGAAAAAAGGGCAGTGCCCACATGTACTCAATTATAGGAGTGTGTTGCCGTGCCAGTGGCTATTGAAATAACAACACAGATGTTCTGCATGCAGTTAGCAAGTGGGGGACAGCAATTGGTGCACAGGCCATCTCCTGCTCATGAGCATTACCTACAAAAGGAAAGCTGCTGCCTATGCAAAACAAGTCTATGCCTCTGCATGTGTAGAGAGAAAGAAAGAGAGAGAGACAGAGAGAGAGACAAATGAAATATGAGAATACTTGAAAAAAAAAGGTATGTTGAACAAGTAAGCATGTAATGGAATGTAGTAGGGTGTATGCTGTGACACCCGTGCACTGACCAAGCAATCAAGGAGCCTCAATCCTCACCACTAACACCAGTGAGGGGTGTCCACATAGGGGAGGATAACAAATACACACACAGTAAAGTACAATTACCCCTTAAGACCACACAGAGATCACAGTCAGTCTGGGGATGGTCTCTCCCTTTTTCTCCAGATCCCCAATAAGACTCACCACTGGCACAACTATAGGGTCCAGATCTTAGCCTAGTGGTCAAGCTAAAACCTCCAGCACCCTTTTAGTCCAACTAGTGCTTCATGTCCCAACCAAAGTAGCTGACACACACACACACACACACACACACACACACACACACACACACACACACACACACACACACACACACACACACACTTTGAGATGAGTTATATACAACCACACAGACACTCATGTGAAAATCTGGCAAAGATTCTCCAGCTATGCCCCCTTTCTGCCCAGTCTAAACAGTAGTACCAGCTGCCACCACCCACTAATATCAGCTACTAAAAAGGCCCTTAACAAAGGGTGTCTAATTATTACTGTGCAATATTATTATCCAAATGGTAAGTGTGACTGAATAGCAAAGCTTATTGGAGTGACTTGGACAGTATCACTATATACATGTAATGTACTCTAGAGCTTAAATTATCTCTACACTAAACAGCCATAGTTGAAAGGTTTAAAATATTTAATAATAAATAATAAAAACACCAGACAATGCTTCTTACTACACAATGTTAGTCAAGAGTTCAGACACAGGAAAATGCATAAAATAATAGAGTAGAATAGTTCTGTTATCAATACAGAAAACAACTGTCTAAATTCTATTTCCTAGCTAATTCTAAGAGAGACACTGAAGTCTAAGATCCTACTTACATACAGAACATAGGCAGAGCTGGTCAGTTGGATGTTCTCAAGACAAATGATAAATTCTCTGAGTCTCTCTATCCTTAAATTGATAACACAGTACCACTGACTTATTTAAGATTAAATCATTATTTTTTGTTTCCCAGGCTAACAGAAGATCAGAGTGTAACAGCCCTTTTGATCTTGCAGCTGGTCAGGAAGTCAGAGCAATAAAAGACATTGTACATGCAAATTCTAGTAATTAACTCTGGTCTCAAAACAATAGCCAGAATTCCTTCAGCCAGACATCTCAGCTCTGTGCCCTGAGATCAGACAGTCATGAAATGCTTGACTAATCAGCTTACTTACAGCAGAATGCACTGTTGTTACATTTTTTGCAGTTCAACATCCAACACTGTCTTTTTACATTTAAGAGAATAAGCCTGTGGTTTATATTAATATTTACAAATGATAGAATTATCTACAAAATTATACCTGGCTAGGCTGGCAGCCTTCAGCTATCTTCATATATGCAATAATGCTAGGTAGGAAGTTAAACACATATGTCTCAACAAGACTTGCTGTACTGATATATTGCTGAACAGTACCTATGGCCATAGTATCTGGCTCTGTCTGCAGTGACATACATCACAGCTCAGGCCCCTGCGTCACCCCAGGAAAGGACAGCTCACATGTGACTACTACTGGAGTGTCTGTTGAACAATACTGACTGTGATACTGCTAGGCCAGCTACTGGGATGTCGTAAATATCCATATGTTACTTGTGAATACAACTATGATACACATATTTGTCTTACAAATCTAAGAGAACTATACAGGGTATGTGCATAGTAAACTACTGTCGCAGAAGTGTGTGTTGAACTGCATGTGATATACTGAGTTCATACCATTCAACTGTCCAGTGTTCTACACACTGCCCAGACGTGTGCCTCATATTTGTAGTCATTTCTTCATAGAGTTGTGTTATGTCTGGCAAATCATTGGCAAATCTGTGAAGACTGAAATCAGAACATAATAACATACATATGAATGTCGGACATCCTCCTGGGGATTTCTGTGAATGCAAAGCCTACTGTGCTATTAAATGACTTAAGTGTGTTACAGCAATATTAATAAGGTGTTACAAATTTTGGGTTTTGCCCCCCATTTATGTGTGCCGTCGTCCAGATGTCCTGCTATAACAGGTTGAGAGGTATGATGTGTAAATACAATGTGCTATTCTGAAATAGAACAGAAATGTATATCAGGTATTACCTATGCACATGTATGTATGAGTAGATGTAGCTGGAAGCCTCACAACAACAGACATGAGATGCAAAACATCAGGTATATAATCTGCACATGTTGTACACCTGTATGTGTAATCATAGTTTCAGTGCATCCAACAGACATAAATGTCTACAGCTACAGTTGTATTGCCCTGACACAGAAATGGGTACTAGAATAAGCATGATTATCACGTTGAAATTGGAAAAGTGTCCAACTGTGTTAGGACCTCATGTCCATGCCTACTACAAACAGCTATATGAGCACTTACATAGTTCTATGGACTCGGCAATACCTGACTTGTAAAACCCACCTCCACCAAGGTAGAGTAATCCCCTTTGGTGGACAGCAGCAATACACAAACCGCATGACAGGTCACTATATTGGCTGTACAGGGCCAAGTAGGAGCAGACACCAACTTGGAAGCAAGTCCACCTTTGTCTGAACAAGCATATAAGGTCACAGGTGAATCACTGTAAGGCTAACTATGAGTACAATTTGGACACATCCACCAAGGCCAATCACAAGGCCGTCTTCACATATGTCTTCAATTGCAGAGTCAACAGCCCAGTCCACCCTGTACTGGTGGGTAACCACACCACATACCCACACAACATAGCTATATCCAATCCGCTGCAGACAGGTTAAGTGAAAACATCACCCTCCTGTCCCCCCATCAGTATTTGTGGATATGCACAGCACCTGCACCCCCCCCCCTTATCATGATGGAGCAGGTCCACAATGCCTACTCAAAGGCAACAAAAATAAGTCTCCATGGGACCTGATAACATCTCTGTCTGCATCCTACATGAATTCAGGCATGTGCTTCCAGCTTCATTACACACTGTAGTCAAACAAAGCCTGAGCACCATCGACATCCCATATGCATGGAAGACGGCCACTGTCATCCCTCTACACAAAAGTGAATGATGAATGGAGGAGTATGCAATTTACCGGCCCTCACTGGGGGGAGCATGACACATCAGGACCAAGAGTGCAACACAAGCTTATACTGTGCTGATAGATGACAGGGGTATGATGTGGTCATAAGTGATGGCTAGTGCTAGTCAGTGTTGATGTGCAGGTTCTGTAAATAACATTGACCAATGTATGAGGTCCTGTGATGTGTTTCCCTGTTTATGTCTTCCAGGTGAAATGCAGCATGTCAGACAGCCGCCATACATGGATGCTGAGACATCAGCAATCATCAACACCATAGTCCAGCACCATGGGGAGATTTTTGGTCTTAGCCAGCAGCAGCTGCAAGAGTGGATCACCTTATGGGATGACCTTGTCCACAGGGTAAATGGTGTGGGTCAGCACGCACAAACATACGAACAGGTCAGGCATCATGCAACTGACCTCATCTGCCATGCCCGGCTGCTTCCATGGCCAGGAACCGCACAGCCACAGGTGGGGGTCCTACTAAACAGGCCTACTTATACCTATGGAGGAGCTCCTCGCCAACCTTAGGGCACCCACCACACAACAACAGCAGAGTCAAGATACCCACATTGTGGAGGTGGGTGGCACCCAGCAACAGGTGGGGAGCAATCAAGCAAGGTCCCAGTGGACTTCAATCTACTACTGTAGTAGCCATACTGGCATCTGTAGAGCATCTAAATGCATATGTCAGGTCAAAATGCAGGGTTTTGTAATGCGCAGAAGTGCAAATCTATGGTGGAGCACAGCAAAATCAGAGCTTGTACTGTACACATGCCGGAAAGCAGCATTCATCTTGTATCAGTGCCATATGTGAGTCTGATGAAAATACCTCTCCCACAACTACATAGGTCCCGCTGGTCTGGATGTAGGATAGCAGCCTGAAGCCAGTGAGTATAGAATTGTCCTGTTGTGGCTCACCAATACCCCAGTCATGCTAAGGGCATGAATTTTACCATGCACACAACTGTCACTCTTAGCCATATTGCGATATGTGCATGTTCACTTGTGATGGAGTTAACTGCATTGCATCACAGTGGTCATCACAGGGGCCTATTTGCAGAAGATGTAACATATCTGTAGCATACCTCACAACCTATCAGTGCAATAAATCTGGACAAAGACTGACAAAATGGGGGTGCAAGGGCCCAAAACTAGGGACATATTTTAAATATTACTCTTATACAGTGGATAGAAAATGTGTACACACCCCTGCTACAATGGCAACTTTTGTGATATACAAAAACGAGACCACAATAAATTATTTCAAAACACTTCCCACCTTTAATGTGACCTATAACCTGCACAATTCAATTGAAAAGTAAACAAATCTGTTAGGAACAAATATAGAAAATAAAAAATGTACAATAAGCTGGATGCATAAGTGTGCACAGCCTTAAACCAACACTTTGTTGAAGCACCTTTTGATCTAATTACAGCATTTAGTCTTCTTGGGTACACCTCTGCCATCAATTAAAGAGACGCTGATTAACACCAAATAATGGTTAGCTGTCCTAGTAGGATTTCCCTGACATCCACTCAGTTGCCTGCTACAGCAAAAGCCATGGTTCACAGAGAGCTTACAAAGCATCAACGGGATCTCATTATTGAAAGTATCAGCCAGGAGAAGGGTACAAAAACATTTCCACAGCATTGCATATACCATGGAACACAGTGAAGACATCATCAAAAAGGGTTGAAAACATGGGACAACAGTGGTGTTGCAAAGAACTGGACTTCCCTCCAAATATGATGAAAAGACAAGACAAAAACTGGTCAGGGAGGCTGCCAGGGGACCTACAGCAACACTGCAGGAGCTGCAGGAATCTCTGGCATGTAGTGGTTGTGTACTACATGTGACAACAATTTCCCTTGGTCTCCATATGTCATGCTTGTGGTGTAGGTTTGGAAGATGGAAGCCTTTTCTCATACAGAACAACATTCAGGTCTGGCTAAAGTGAGAAAACAATACAACAAGCCCCCAAAAGCATGTGGGAAAATGTGTTATGGTCTAATGAGACCAAGGTTGAACTTTTTGGCCACAATTCCAAAAGGTACGTTTGGTGCAAAAACAATACTTTGCATCACCAAAGAAACACCATCCCCACAGTGAAGCATGGTGGTGGCAGTGTCCTGCTTTGGGTTTGCTGTTCATAAGCTGGAACTGAGCCTTTAGTCAAGGTGGAGGGAATTATGAACAGCTCCACATACCAGTCACATTTGGCCCAAAACCGTCAGGCATCTGCTAGAAAGATGAGGATGAAGAGGACTTTCACCTGTCAACACGACAATGACCTGAACCATACATTCAAATCAACAAATGAATAGCTTCACCAGAAGACAATCAAAGTTTTGGAATGGCCCAGCCAGAACCCAGACCTAAATCCAATAGAAAATCTGTGGGGTGACCAAGAGAGGGCTGTGCACAAGAGATATCCTTGAATGTCAGTTTTGGCTAATGCTAGGTCATCCATTACTTATGCTATGGCCAAATTGGTAGATAACATTTTAAAGAAATATGTGAAAAAAGAGTCTCAGATATGTAAAAACTCTTGGTCTTTTTTAGCAGCAATTGAAAGTTTTCCTTATCATGAAAATATAAAATTTATAACTGTGGATGTCATTGATTTATATTTCTCAATCCCACATGGTTTAGGTATAGAATGGGTAGTTGAACGGATGTTGGCACACGGTGCTGATGGAGGGGAAGTGCGCTTGATTCAGGAACTTTTAGACATCATTTTAGTCAACAACTTTGTGATGTTTGATAATGACATGTATCTGCAAAAGGTGGGGGTGGCTATGGGTTCCCCATGTGGGGCCAGTTTTGTAAACCTTGTAATGGCCCAATGGGAACATCAGTACATATTGAATGTACCTGAAAGCCAAATGAGGGTTAAGTTTTACACCAGGTTTTAGATGATGTTTTCATTTTGTTTGATGGGACTAGTTCAGAAGTGGACAGCTTTTTGGATGGCAACACTGACTTTCTGAAATTCACAAGTGCACTAATGACAAGATAATGTATTTGGATATAGAGTTGAGTAAGGATATTTCTAACAAGTATTTTTGTGGCTGCTATTCACTGTAAAGAAACCTACTCTAATTCTATGTTACATTACATGAGTGCTCATCCCCAGTACCAGAAGAAATCTGTAGTAAAGGGCCAAATGGTCCATGCTGCAAGTATGGTAACAAAAGAGGACAGATTTTTTGAGGAATGTGAGTTACTCAAGTGTATGTTCTTGATGAGAGGGTACCCTGAGGTATTGGTATTGGATATTTTGAAGAAGTTTGGCACAAAAGGAAAGCAGGTATATATAAGCCCATATTGACAAGGCACAGTGGTGTTTTGGATAAGGTCGAAAGTAAAATAACTGTTTTGAGTCCCTCTTGTAAAGAGATTGTTTTGGATGACCAGAAGTCAAAATATTCAATGAGTTTTATTACAGTATTTAGTTTAGAGGCTGATGTAATAAGGTCAATTTTACAAAGGAATTGGAGTGTGTTTACCTTTGAGATGGATTTAACTGACAAGTTAAGTGATAGACTCTCAGTAATATACAAAAGGGGTAACAACTTAAAGGGTATAATGGAAATGAGTAAAAGAGCTTGATGTAGAATTGCTGGGACATTCAGATGCGAGTCTTGTAAGTTTTGTAGCTATCTGGCAACTGGGAGCAGTGTTGCCATTAACAATAAGATAAATAAACTTGAAGGAAGGTACTCTTGTTCATCTAAGTCAGTGGTTTATCTTGCCTCATGTCAGCTTTGCCCTGTGTTTTACGTGGGCAAAACTGACAGGAAACTCAAAGACAGGATCTACGAGCATCTGTACAGTATAAGAAAAAACAAGTTGGAAAATGCTTTAGCCTAGCATTGTGACCAACACCCTACACACTCTTTTGTTTTTAGAGTATTAGATCGAATTATGCCTGATATTAAAGGGGGGCCATTTCATTTCCTGTTGGAAAAACAGGAGTTGATTTGGCAGTCAAAGTTACAATCTTACAGGGCTCCTGGTTTGAATGACAATGTTTCCTTGTCTTGTATATTAAAATTAAGAAGTCTTTTATGGTGAACGTGTTTTTATGTACACACTAGGAAAGCCTTAGGGCTATGCATGTTTAAATA